>NC_137467.1:167396044-167622347 GCF_964235325.1 Thermobia domestica | reverse complement strand
ATCCCTTCTGTATAATTTTTATTCATATCCTTCTCATTTCGATGCCCTATTATCATCATTCTTCTTCTTCTTCTTCTTCTACTACTGCTACTACTATTACTACTACTACTACTACTACTACTGGTATTATTATTATTATTATTATTATTATTATTATTATTATTATTATTATTATTATTATTATTATTATTATTATTTAGTTGTATGTGTAAGAAAGTTATTTTTGCAAGAGTCATCAGTGGATTCTATTTCGAGTTTATTAAATTGCGTACAGCTTTTGAGTTTATTTTGTTCAATAATGGTGTAAAGCATTAAGTGAAGTCATCCATTCGATTTAGGCGCTCAAGGATAACATCTTCATAAGATTTCAATTATGATGGGGCATCGAAATGATAAGAACATGAATAAAAATTATACTCAGGGTATGTAATATTTATTTAGGTTATACTATACCGTGAGCATGTCATTTAAGTAGTTCTACGCTCCATGCTAGTTTCACGGTTCAACAGTGTGAACTCACTTCTAACGATACTAGTCAGACATTTATTCTGAGGCATATTGGTTTAATTTTCTGTTTATTTCTATGTATTGTTTTCCTTTTGTGTGCGCGCTTTGGGTAGGTGGTATACGTAATTCGACATTCTATATTAAAAACACAGGAGGAAAAAGGCGCATTTGCTCCCACATGTACGAACCCGAAAACGACAATAGGAAACCAACCATTTGTCCCCGATGGAAGAACTTTCTTTGTCTTTCTGCGATGAGCGTTTGTAAGTCAAAAATTTCTGCAAGATTTCTGCAGAAGAAACACTTGTGATTCTTAAAAATACGCTTTACGCTATGTAAAAAGCAGTTCAAACTATACTTATGCGAGTCGTCCGTGCATTTAAGACATCTACACATAGCAGGTATGTTTTTACACTTTTCTGTTGGCTATATATATATATATATTTTTTTTTTTTCTTCTGGCAATTTTCTGCACAGGCGCGGTAAATTTTCTGCGATCACATCGCAGATCGCGGCATGTTCTGCTGTGGGGCATTTGTCTAATAAGAAATTCTTCCTAAGAAGTTTGAAATGAGAAGATTGTTTTACTGAAAAATTTGAAATTTAATGCACAACAAAATGTTCCTTACCAAATCAATGACCAACCGCGGTGACTCCCATCCGGATTGAGAATCTTCCTCGTCGATGTCTCGTATATCGGGAGGTTCAACTTTAATCTGAAAAGAAAAATCTGTTATCAACACCACTGAAATCAATATTCGCCACAAGTTATACTTTAAATGTACAGAAAAATCTTAGAAGCTGGATGTTTATTATATAATATTAAGAAGTCTCATGATATTAAATTAATTCTTCAAAATATGTAATATAGAAAATACAGAGGTAAAGTTATCTATTAGTAAACATAGAATCTCAAACAAAATTTGTTCAGAAGATAGTTACATAAAATGAAATCTTTGAGTTTGACGTCCCACGGTTAGGCAGGTTAGTCTAAAGGAGACGGTGATGATGAGTAATGAATGAAAATAGTTGAATGAAGAAAGTGTGAAGAAACGGGAGAACCCCGAGGAAACCCATGCACACGGTGTTTGTCCACCACAAAGTTCACTTGGCGGAGGCTGAGATCGAACCCGGGACCCCAAGAACCAGAGGTGAACGCTCTACCACTGAGCCACCGCGACTCGCTAGTTACATAAAAACTAGACTGCAATTATAGATGCTGTTACTGTATACTTTGATTCAGAACCTGACAAATGGTGTCTGATAATATGGTCACTCCGGAATAACACCAACAGTAAAGTCAAAATACTTTCCCCAATTTTTGATGCGCATATTTCTATTTTATCGTGCAAGTATGGAAGTTTGCAGTATTTAGTATCTAAGTTTAAGATACATATAATTTGTGTTCTTGTTCACTCTCTGCCAGTTTTGTGCAGAAAAGATAATGATGGTTAATCCGTGAAACGCTTGCTACTGGTCGCACGAAGATATTTTTTAAGTGGTGCACGCACAACAAAGCCATATATATTTTAATTCTGAAAAAAGAGCTAAATTACTAATACGCAAGAGCACCGACCTTCAGAGTGAGTGGCTGTTCTGGGAAGTGGACTGGGTGGTGTAGTGCTTAACGCATCGGCACGGTATGCTGGAGGTCCAGGTTCGAGTTCCGGTCCAGTCAGTCAGTTTCTCACCCTTTGTGCTTTAGATTTTTGTTTTATTTTGACCTGTACAACAGCGCTGTGTTGTCCGTGGGCACAATTTTTAGTGTCATATGTACGAGTCGGAATCCAGGAAATTTCTCACTTTAGCCACATTTTTGTCCAAACCACTCACTGAAGGGCATCCAGATCGCTCCATGTCTTCAACTGACTCCCGTCCGTTTTTAAACCCACTGAGCCACCGGAAAACCTGGGCATCATTTTGGTAGGCCTCCTTGACCAAGGCAAGCGTGTCAGAAGCGGTTATGCCCAGGTGAATGCAATATTTAATCGCGTAGCGCTGCTCTAGCAAACGCTCTATTTCTCACGTTCTCTGCCGTGACAAAAACTCAAAAACAGCTTTTGCGCCACGCGTAATCCTCACTGCATCAGAACTCGGACGCAGCTGCTGCCGGTGCGTTTCTTAGCTTAGACCCCGCACCACAAATCTCCCGCCGGGGACAGCACTCCTGCCGACTGGAGCGCTGCGCGGTAGTCAGTTTCATTACTTTACGAACAAACCCTGTATAGCAGATTTCCCTAATTATCGACATATTTCCAAGCATCTCCTTGGCTCATTTTAATTTTTCTGACTTTCAAGGTTATTGTAAGCCCTGTCTTATCAATCAACATGAACTGGCAAAATAAAGTTCTCTTTACCTAACAAAAAATTCATTTCCATTCAAACAAGAGAAGTCTATTTTTTCTTCATTGGAAGTGGGTAAAAACAAAAGGAGATTATATAATGTTTAAATAATTATACAGAAAAAGTTACGTTAAGCTGGAGCAACATGTAAACAAGTGGAACATGGTGCATTGAAGATTAACCCGTCCTGGAGTTAAAATATTAAACTTCGTGAAAAATTGTCAAATTTATATAGCTTATACTGTATGATGATAATTAAATAATAATAGAATCCCTTCAACTAGAAGAGGTGAAACACCATGATCTGAAAGTATTACTACGAGGAAGCAACACGGTATTTACAACTATTAGTTGTATTTACTTACTGTGGCGGGTAATTCATCATCGTCGTCCACTTGATTGGTTGACAGATTTTGAACTGGTGGAGTAGGTGTAGGCACGGTGGGAGACTTAGGCACCATATTCTCACTTACCTACAAAACGAAAGAAAAATAATGCTTTAACACGAAAAAATAAGTATTACTGACAATATGTACGAACAAAAACTGTTATGCAAATATTAAAAATTGCTTTGTTTCAGTTAATCCCTGTAGAAAATTATGCTTCTCGAGTTTTCAGCTCTTTATTAAATATATAAATAAGTCACTATGTTTGTGACTTCGCACCGCTTGAGCCACAAGACCGAACTCGATCAATTTGTCACGCAGATGAGGTTCGGGCCTGGAATTTACTTTTTTAATCATTTCAGTTAGGAGAGGGGGGACATTTAAAACTGATGGAAAATGACCGATATTAATGCTGAATCCATAGTTTTCGGGGTCGCTGAGATGAACAGTGATATTTCCAATGTCGTTTAAATCCAAATTCAGATTCAGTTTTGCAACTTGGGAAAGGCGGAGGGGGAAATATATAAAAATGATCGAAAATGACCGATATCAGTGCTGAATCCCTAGTTTCCGGGGTCGCTGAGAGGAACAGTGACACTTCTGATGCCGTTTAAATCCAAACTCACCTCTTTATGTCCAAAATGAAACGTATTCTTGCCGTGCGAAGAACGGGTGTACTGCTAGCAATAAATAAAAATGAAAATGAAATCTATCAGCTTTACGTTTCAGGTTTATGCCTTGAAAGCTAAAAGAGACGGTTAACTAAAGTAAATGATTATGCAAGGAACTGTTGGAATAAGAATCTGGGAAAAAACGAAAGGACCCCGGGAAAACCCACCGGCATTATGCTGTATACCACAAACTCACATGGCCTGGGATCGAAGATGGAGCCCGTTGTACCAGAGGTAAGCTTTCTATCACTGAGCCATCGTGCATTCGAAATAAATAAATAAAGTAACAAAAATCACACCAGGGAAATTTAACTCAAAAAAATTAAAACAGATAAAGGAAATAGAATGAAAATCTTATATATACTGTTATCAATTTAATATTCCCATCCAATGGTGTCTAAAGAACCACTGTATTTCTGTAGACTTAAATATCTACTGAGTTTTACTAATAGACATTTCCTAATGGAGGTAACCCAGTGCAATAAATGAGATTGCTAGGTGCACGAATTTTTCACACTAAAACATTGAAAATTTCGCGTTTTCTCGCATTTTCCAAATAAAGTTTCGCATTTAGTAGTTCTTGCGGAAAAGAAATTCCGTTACATTTTCACAACTGTTCCTTTTATTCATAGATCACTACAGAAATAAACCAGAAATTACCTAAAAACAAAATACATTAAGTATTTCACTTGACATTGTAAATTTCACTTATAGAAAATTATATTTTTTAAATCAAACTGAAGGAAAATCAGTAACTAAACTTACTATGAGTAGTAAAATTTTGCTCATAGGAACAAGTTACGATTAAGCATTAAACATAAGCATGTTACATGTTTCTACATTTTCCTCCTTCATTGTTGTACATTTGTCATTTATCACCAGTCCATATACTTGGAAAAACCCTCACAATTGGCACTGCTTGTTGGAAGCCACATACATGTAACTGCATTTACAACAAACTTCAAACAATAATCACTTCGGAACTCCCTATTCAGCTGCGATGGTCGTAGCTAACGCGCAACAAATTCTCTAGAGCCGTGTCCGAACCACCCAAAATGCACCGTTCATGCCACGTTCTACCGTTCCGTGTTTTTAAATGAATTAAAACGTATTTTTAAAATTTCGCGTTATTTCGCGTTGCAAAACTGTCAATTTCGCGTTTTATCGCGCAACGGAAACCTATTAAAATACACATAGAATATCATAAAACATCAAGAAATTGAAAATTACTTAATTTTGACGCATTTCATTTTATCGCGCATTGCGAAAAACTCATGCCTCTATAGATTACACATGACAAGAAAGAAAGAGCACGTCTATGGACCAAGAACTTCATGAAATGGACTTAAAGAGAAAGTAGCTAGTCAAGCCTCTGGACAAAGAATATGATGTTATTAATAGACTTGAAAATAGAGCAAGTAGAGAAGTCCCTGGACAAAGAACTCGATGATGTTATTTAATGGAGTCAAAAGTAGAGCATTTATCCATGTCTATGGATAAAGACCTTGATATCATTAATGGACTCGAAAAGACAATATACACAGAAGGATGGACAGATGACAAGTGCGAAGAGGAAATGAAAAGGTTCAGGGTTTTTAAAATTTAAAGAAGGCAAAACATTGTCTCCGGAACTGAAATATGAACTCACGCTTATGGAAACTATTGGATGAATATTTATTGTTAGAAAAAATGCTTCTACCTTGCATAATTGAGATTCAGAGCAGCAAGTGTTTCATGCCTTCTACTGCTACACTACCCACTAAAACATGGTTATAGGCTCAGTCTATGCATAAAATTCATGCTTCAATATAAAACATATGCAAAGAGGGAAAACGTTAGAGCGACTCACACTTTATGAAATTTTTTTTGGTTTGATTATGTTACAACTTCTTGAGACATTTTCATAAGTTATTTTGTCTCAGATTGTACAGTTCCACTCAAGTCTCAATACTCATTTTCTGATGTATTCTTTTGACATAAAAAGCAAAGAAACGTGGAAATATATACACTTTTTTTTGCTTTAAATAAAAAACTACTTCTAAACTGAACACTTGCATTAAAGACAAAGTAACTCGTGAGAAACTAAGACAACAAAGCTTTATTATTTCTACATTGCACCAGGTGAACAAAACCCATGCTGTCTCCAGATATCAATGTTACAAATAACTGATATTCGAATTAAACCATTTCTTTACTAATCATATACTAATATTTAATAATTTACTAATACTTTTCAAGAACCTGAATTGGAAACATTATGAGAAACCACCATGAAAACCCAGGTGTCAACAAATTCAGTTAATTGACTGCCCGAATTATATGCATTGTGTCTGTTATACTTATCATACACGACTATGTGGATTTTCAGTGATTCATAGTAAACAATTTAAAAAGCAGCTGGCTGCAACCGGGAATTTCCCGATTGTAGAAGAACAACGCACCTGAACTGTTAGAAACTACATAAACGAACGGAGTGTGCAAATGTACCTTCTTGCGGCAGTATTAGAATATGGCCGTCTAAAGTAAGGTGGGTGGCCAAGATTTTTTAAACACAACTGTATATACTAGCTTATGAGGTTGCTCGGGTAAAGACGGTTTATGGAAAATATTTAAAAGGTGTATTTGAACTGCTTTCACCTCACTTAGGATGTGTATTCCCATCAAAGTGAAATGATAAAAATTCAGCTTGACCCAAGTACTTACTACGCTTAACTAAGTTCAAAGATTCAATTGAAACGGTGCAGCCGTTTTCACCTGATAATCAAACAGAGAAAGAAAATGTTGAAATTCCCTGCCTTCTTCCTTTAGAAGCGAAATTTTCGAAACCACTGGAACCAGTGTCCAATTACTATTAATGTGCAGTTTTTATACTGACTTTCATTTTTCTAATTTGATACACTTCTATTTACTCCAAAAACAGAGTATATCCTGAGATACTCTATTTCTGGCACAAATTTTGAATTCCCTTCTCTTCTGTTAAAATACGAAAAAAAAAAATACAGTCTATGTTATCTTCCCTGCAATTACTTAAAGGTATGCGAAGCCACGATGCAGATGTATAGGGACAAACATATAAGATTATATTGTTCCCAGGATATAATAATTTCACTGTAAATATGGATATTTTATAAAGATGATAAACAAATAGAAAACAATACTTACAGGTGGTGAACTGGATGCCTTTTTCCTCTTCTTTTTAGGGCTCGGTGGTCCAGAGTGATTTTCCTTCTCCTGCTGTTGGTCAACGCCTTGAATTTCACCCTTTTCGTATTTATTCCTTACATTCGATAATCCTTTCACCTGAAGAGCTTCTGCGGTTGCTAGCAAACCATCGAGTTCTGTTTCTTGCACCTGCAAATGCAATATATTAACATGAGATCTAGTAACTTACACAGCTATTATGACAGTTTCATATTCGCTGTTAATTTTTAAGTATATGAGTGTTTATATTTTTAACCAACAACATTTATTTATGTATTTTTGGTTCATGGCGCTTAAAATATGTGCTGGAACTGTCAAAGAAGTTTGAAAAATTACTGCGTTATTTCCAAAAACAACTATTAAGATTATAGAACAACCTTATACTTCTTTCCAGAAAATCCAGAAAGCATTACTCTCGAAGAAATTCTGTCAGGACATGAATGGCGCGAGCTGGGATCGAACCAGGGACCCCAAGCACCAGAGGTGAACGTAAATAAAATAAACGTAACGATGTTTGTTCGTTAACTATTCCTAGACCGCTGCACCGATTTTCATGACTTTTTGGAACATTAATGCATCCTGGTCTACCTTTGGCTTTTAGCACATTTTCGGTAAGGGGGCTAGACGTAGTGAGGGAGGTGATATTTAAAAAAATCGAAAACGACAGGTATTAGTGTCCAACTTATAATTTTTGAGGTTGCTAAGTGAGATAAATGGTGATCCTCCTGATGTCGCTTAGGTCCAAAGTCATCCTTCATCAGCATGAGAAGTGAGAGATGGGGAGTGGGAAGGGGTTAGCATGTAAAAATAATCGAAAATAATTGATATTAGTGTCCAATCAACGGGTTTCGGGTCGCTGAGATGAATATTGGCAATCGCGATGCTGTTTAAGTCCAGATTCGTCCCCCATGCGTACCCTAAAGGTGGAAAAGGGTTTAAAAACTTTCCATAAATCTATTATCCCCATGCGAAGAACGAACATTTAAGCTTGTTGAAAAACTTAAAAAAAAAAAGTCCGCTTAATGGACATTATCTTAGTAGCTGAAAAAATCGAATGATTTTTAAAGTTTAACGTTTCATGCTTATGTCCTTTACGCTAAAGAAGATGGGTGATTAATAAAACTAGATAACTGTCAAATTGAATTTTTGTACTTTCCCACGATACACTCGCTAACCATTAAACCAGCAGGGAGAATTCCTTACTAGCTGAAATATTCAGCAGGTTTTGGAAAATATTTAAACATCTTTGGCTAACATAGGATGTACACTCATGTCCAAAATTATTGTCGCATGTCTATAAATGTTGTTGTTGTTGGAATATAATTTGATAACGGATTCGCCCGGTATTTCTTACAATGTTAGTTTGTGTATAATCGGCAAACACATGTATGTGGCAAATTTCATGTCAAAAGAACAGTAAATAAGAAAAATAAAACGAAAATAAAATTTTCTTGTCTATTTAACAACATTTTGTTTTACTCATTCTAATTTTTGTATTTATAATTCTTTTCCTATGAAATTTACTACAAATATACATTTCCCGATTATACACATAATGTCAGTATTAAAAGTACCCTGCAAAATCATTATCAAATTATATCCTTACAAGAAGACAGTTATAGATATGCGACAATCATATTGGACATGAGTATACATTTGAAAGAAAATGAAACGGAAAGAGCCTGCTTGGTTCCGTTATGGCTGCGAGAATGTTATGGACGCCCCTAGGAATGAGCGGGCGATAACTGTTCGAATTGCGGAACAAATGGTATTTATTGAGACAGAAATTGCTTGAAAATCGCTGCCAGGCACTAAGGATTATAGCTGAGGACCTGACTATCGGAGAATATACAAGTAAAATTGTGTAACAGAATCTTCGGAAAATAAAACTTGCTCGATATGTGCCATGCATACTAACTGACGAGCAATACGCCTCGTCACAAGGCTATTTTTGTTGAGCAGTTTTTGGCCAACAGAACAGAAACAAGTTGCCTGCATCAGCTGTCTTATTCTTCCAATCTATCCCCAGTAGACTTATTCCCGTTCCCCAAATCTAAACTGAGGGGCCAGAGGTTCGACTCAACTTCTGATATCCAGCAGACAGTTACCAGTAAAGTGAACTGGTTCACAGAACAAGCCTTCCAGAAGGGAATCATACAGTTCTATACTCATGTCACTACTTGTATCGAAAGAAGAATGTGTGTGGAATAATAAACGGACGGTTATTTTTTCTTTTTTATGCCACCAGTCACGAAATTTAGTAGACAGGTTGTGCATGTGAAGCCACACATGTACTTGTTACATGTAATTTTCAATTTCACATGTCTTGCTAGTTTGGCACTAAAAATCGTAAAATCTTCCTTTTTTTCTCTGTCTTTGAAACATCTGGCAACCTATAATTATTGTAAACTGTAATAATTATAATTTCATTGCACAGAAATACTTTCATGAATCATTATGAGTGACTAATCTACCGCATCATTGTCAAGAATAAAAGGAAAAGGAAATTAGGTTATCTTTCATGTAAAAATAAATTTGGCTTGAACAAACCTGTTTTAGTATTTTTTTTTTTTTTTTCCGAAACGGTACCTACTTTCCAGACAAGCCTCGTATTAATGAAACCTTGATCATGTTCAATGTAGGGCTTTTGAATTTTAATGAGAAATACTTAAAAAACTGGTACTTCTACACAAGTTTTAATTACTATATTTGTACCTTACGCCAGTACTTGCGGAACAATATTGGAATAAATTCTATAGTATTATTGTCGCTTAACGAGAAAGAACTCCAATTGATACATCTCACTGAACTGAAAGAAATAATATGAGCAAATACTAATGGGCTTAGTTCTCGAGAAATTAGACTTAAAAATTGGTGCTTTATAATAATCAAGCCACCTGTTAAGGTGAAACTCTCTCGCAAGACAAAAGCCCTCCCTGTTGGTCTACTGTCTAGCGCATTGATTCTCAACAGGTATGTCGCGACACATTGGTTAGGATTTAGGATTTAGATTTCTGCACTTTTGGCGTCTATGGCCATTTAGCCCGTCACGTATGAGGAATGACGTCCCTTGGCGAGCACACTATCCTGGGAAAGGGAAGGAAGGAAGCGGCCTGGGGCCGACATGTCGGGTACCACCCCGGCATTTACCTGGTGTGAATGAGGGAAACCCAGCAAAACCTCATTCAGGATGACTGGCCTGAAAAACCTTTATACACTTTTTCGACCGAGTGTCCCCACCGGGAATCGAACCCGGGACAACGAAGACGAGAGCTTTAGCGACTACGTCACGCAGTCTCACAAGGTGTGTCGCAAGATTTTAAAATTTAAAGGTCACTACACACTTACTAATTAGTTAAAAGCAATTTTGAGATAGACTGTACCAGTCAGCGCCTCCAGTGACAGCAACAATGTTTAGTAATACATAGACTCATTACTTCATAGAAATGAAATGAAATCTTTGAGTTTTACGTCCCACGGTTATGCCGATTAGGCTAAAGGAGACGGTGATAATGAGAGATGAGTGAAATGGTGGAATGAAGAAAGTGGGAGGAAACGAGAGAACTCTGAGAAAACCCACGAGCACCGTGTTTGTCCACCACAAAGTTCACTTGGCGGGGGCTGGGATCGAACCCGGGACCCCAAGCACCAGAGGTGAACGCTCTACCACTGAGCCACCGCGCCCCCCATTACTTCATAGAAATTTGTAGTCTTACACTACTATAATTTATGTTATTTATTAATAAGAAATCAAGTAAATGAGTCGCAGTCTCACCGACGAACAGTAATGTGTGTCGTCAGTCAAAAATAGTTGAGAACCACTGGGCTAGCATATGTATCTTTGGGGCACGTGGTCTCGGGTTTGATTATAGGCGGGGGAGCACAAAAAAAATATAATAATAATAATAATAATAATAATAATAATAATAATAATAATAATAATAATAATAATAATAATAATAATAATAATAATAATTTCACTATTATTCGTTTTCATTAATCATCTGTCTCCTTTGGGCTAAAAGGCATAACAATGAGACGGTAAACTTAAAAATTTAATCTCACTTCACTAACAAGACAACAGTATGGTTAATGGGATATAGTTCAAAATTATGGTTAACTCCTAAATTTTAAATTTCGTTTAACTAAAATATCGTGGAAAACAATAAGATATATATACGACTCGAATGACAACAAGAAGCTCAACAAAAGATGTTTGAGGACAGTGGTGTTACTGTAATTTTTTTAATAACCATCTCTCTCTCTCTCTCTCTCTCTCTCTCTCTCTCTATATATATATATATATATATATATATATATATATATATATATATATATATATATATATATATAAGGTATTTAAAAACAACACCGACAAGGTACTCACGTAAGAATTTTTATAGAGGGAGTTTGGCTACGGGCATACAATTTGAAGTACTCACCAACTACCTCTATAAAAATTGTTGTAGAAGTACCGCATGATTCTGAAATATGGATATGTGTATAAGGCACATACTAATTTCTAAATAAAGTCTTGATCCTACGGTAGGTCCCATAGTTTTGGAGCTTTGGACCTTTAAAGTTAATTTTTTTATGTTTTCGGCAGCCTATAACTCCGAAAGGAAGCATTTGTGCACCCAGGTTGGTCCATACTTTTTGTCTTATCTTGGTGTCAAGAATCACTCCCCAAGCGTTGTCGGTGTTGTTTTGAAACACCCTATATATATATATATATATATATAGAGAGAGAGAGAGATGGATAGATATAACTCTCTTAGGAAACAAGCCATACAAGGTAGACAAAAGCAACATTTTAGTGGATACCACAAGTGACAAGTAGCAACCTACACAACATCCTAATACAAGGCAGTGTGACGAAAGAAGGTAGCACTGCAAATATCTTGGAAACGAATTATCCACGAAAGATGGTTGTCAAAAAGTATTGGGAAGTTCTTAATCCAGCAATAGTATGGTATGTATGTGTTTTAAATATGAATAACCCTCACCACTACACTCACGTGAACCCAGTTCTCATTCTTAATATCTGAGCGTTTGAGATTAAGAAACCAACGTTTATACCTTATTCTGAGAGATCATATGTTTAACCTTGTAGCTGTACCATAAGAAGTTCTACAAACAGAAATAGTTAAACTAAAATTTACTGTTCCTAGGTATAAGTAGGTAAAATTTACTGTTATGCCTGTGTATAGCAAACGGCTGTGCGAACACGAAATATTTCAACAACAGGTTCTAGCGAATCGGCTGAATAGCACTACTGTTTGCGGGTGAATTCTCATACGTAGTTTTCGATTATTTTTTTTCTCTCTCTCTTTTAAGTATTAGGTTGTATCTATTGTTTGATATCTTCAAACAGGTCACACACAATCTTAACAATAACGTACATACTACTTGTAAATGCTTTTAAAAAGTGACTGATACAATGGCATGGCCAGATGTTTTGTCGACTGAGCTACCAGCGACAACTTTCTATTACGATGCAGTAAAATAATATTAGAAATCGTATTATACTTCTTATTTAGTTGGAATATATATAATATACCTCCAGCGTGAATTTTTCATCACATTAAGGGAACGTAGTATTTGAAGTATAAGTGGATTTTCGATATTCCCAGCCAAAATTCATAACCTGTGTGTGTACGCAAGAAAACTTACCTTAATCTCGCCTCTGTACATGAACTCCACAACATATTTAAGATCCACGAACTTCATTCCGTTCATAATGATTATCGGATGAGGCATCTGATGTTGGCTAAATATATCCTGCAATAAAGGTCATAAATAATTAAGAAGTTTGGTTAATAAATAAATCAAAACTAAATAATTTCGAAATTTTGGTTTATGAAACAAAACACCATTATATATTTAACCTGTTTATCTATGTGTTCGCCCGTTCAGGAGACAAAACCATGTCTGTCTGTCCATCCATGAGACAAAACAATCTCTGTCTGTCGTTCAGGAGATGAAATCAAGTCTGTGTCTGTTCGTCCGTCGAGACAAAACCATGTCAGTGTCTGTTCATCCAGCAAACAAAACAATCTTTGAGTCTGTCCGTTCAGAAGATCAAATGTCTGTCTGTCCGTCCATTGCGACAAAACCATGTCTGTGTCTGTCCATCCAGGAGACAATACCATTTCTGTGTCCGTCCGGGAAGACCAGGTCTGTCCATCCGTCGAGACAAAACCATGTTTGTGTCCACTCGATCAGGAGACAAAACCATGTCTGTATCTGTCCGTCCAGGAGATAAAATCATGTCTGCCAGGTCCGTCCGTCCATCGAGACAAAACCATGTCTGTGTAGGTCCGTCCTGGAGACAAAACCATGTCTGTGTACGTCAGGCTGGGATAAAAATATCTCAAGAACTAATTGATGGATCACCATCAATTTTAGCCAAGATGCTGAGGATAAAAAAAAGTTAGGAATCAAGCTGACTGATGGAAGTCATACATCCACCGGAAGTGGTAGAAATCAACCATTTCCGGTTTTAACGTTGATCAATTTAGAGTAAAAACAGTAATAGACAACGAGTAGTAGTTTACTGCACTCAATTAAATGTCTCAGAATATATTCCATTTCCACTCTATTCTACTCTACTAAAACCGGAAATGATAAAAAGAACCTCCTACCACGTCCGATTTCAATATTAATTGAGAAAAGATCACGTCATACACAACCAGAATTCTTCACGTAGCAAGGTGAAGGAGCACCCGTAGTATACACGTGGCACTGTTACTTTTTGATATAGTTACTTAAAGAACGTAAGGTAACATTTGTTTAAAATGAACTAACTTTTGCCTTCAAGTTCCTAATAATCCAGTGTCTTGAATTCATATCTGAATGTTTCGGACAGTTTAAGGACTTCTCTTGTTCAATAGGACAAGATCACGATTTTATCTTTTACTAACAGAATGCTCGGTACTTGCACGGAGAGAATGCCTTTCATTTTGTCCATAAAGGGCACCAAAACTGTCACCAATCAACTTAGGGACCCGAAAAACTATGAATTCGACGCTACCTATGTAATATCGCTCATTTTCAATTATTTTTATATGCCATTATCCATCCTTAGTCGTATTAATGGGGCTGAATTTGGATTTAAACGGCATCGGAATGTCACTGTTCATTTCAGCAGCCCCGAAAACTATGTATTCAACACTAATATCGGTCATTTATATATATATATATATATATATATATATATATATATATATATATATATATATATATATATATATATATATATATATATATATATATCCCCTTAGCTCTCCCCAAGTTGCGGGGCTGAATTTGGATTAAAACGCCATCGGAATTGTCGCTGTTCATCTCAGCGACTTTGAAAACTATGGATTCGACACTAACATCGGTCATTTTCAATTATTTTTATATATCTTCCCCCTTCCACCTCGCCAAGTTGCACCATCAAAATGAAATTATGAAAACCATCCCAGGCTCGAACCTCATTTATGTTGAAAATTTGATCGAGATCAGTCGAGTGGTTCAAGAGTTATTAAGTAAGCTTATAGTATATATATATATATATATATATATATATATATATATATATATATATATATATATATATATATATATAAGTAAGCTTAAAATTAAGAAAGATATTTTGTAAAATCAGCTTGTCAACAAACGACACAATTTAGGATATGACATAATATGCACATTTGCAGAAATAATTGTCTGAGAATTTCGGTCATGGTATGACAATGGAGAAATGAGAGTTTTTCAATAGCTGAGGTAACGGACGTCGATCCAGACATGAGATGACAAATTCCATCGTCTTGAGCACCATGATAAAAACCAAATCTTTTGTTGAATGTCGATCAGAAGTCGGTCCTTAGAAGTTAAGATCAGAAGTTTGAGATCAGAAGTCGGAGATCAGAAGTTGAGATTAGAAGTCGGAGATCGTCGCAAGTAGTTAGCTTGTAGTCGGCAAGCCGTGAACGAGCCGAGCACTCTACGTACTCGAGAGGCATTCCAATGGTTATTATTAAGTTCCACGAACATCAGCTGTAAACTATACGTTGGAAGTTCCAGTTTCGATTCCAGAAGGTGGTCCAGCTCATTGTCAGAGTTCCAGCCTAAGATCAGCTACAGGTATGTGTTCCTCAGCTATATTGTTGCCTATGGCTAAATACTCAGAAGTTTTGGATACTGCGATCTGAGAGTGTTATGTCATATTCATTCCTTACACGTTACACATTACACGTTCTTGACTAATTTGAATACACGAATTCATCTAATGTATTGGAGTGTTAGTTATTCAATCACTCTCTCGTAAACTAATATAAGAATTCGAATCAAAAGCTATTCATTTCAGATAATGAGTAGAAGCGACTTTCTCGCATCACAAAGCAAAAACATCCCGAATTGAAGGCACGATGCGAGTAGGTTATTATATATATATAGGTGTACTTCTTTATTTCTATATGCTAAAGGAACAATTAGGTTTTAAATCTTGTTAATATCCTTATTTTTATCTTCAATAGTACGAATAACTATTTTATTTAAAATAAAATATGAACACTACCACTTGAAACTCAAAATTAGCTGTATTTGTTGCTTACATATCGCTCAGTGCTGTAATCTCCTTTTTAAATATATGATTTTATTTTACAGTAAGCTTTACAAAACATTAATATACTAAAATTTAAAACCACTGGATTGTTAGGAATATGGCCGTAAGTTTAGTTTAAATATATTTGTTTTCAGTTGACCTTACCAGTTACTGATAACTGTGGTATAATATCTGTGTAATTGTAGTGCGTGGAATACCTTTAAATTATGTACTGGTCTTTTAAAAAGAACAAATTATTATTAAAAGAAATGCTTCCTAGGACGGGTCAGGGATTCACCCAGTCTCTGTATAATCAGTACCTGACGAAACGTGGGAGGTGACTGACTAGATTGTCTCCTGTACTTTTTGAAGGGTCATTCCATGTCAAACAATAATAATAATAATAATAATAATAATAATAATAATAATAATAATAATAATAATAATAATAATAATAATAATAATAATAATAATAATAATAAATTTTTAAAAAGGGAAATGACACCCACCAACACAGATTTTCAAACTTTGATACAGCTATTAGAACCAACAAGTTAGTTCTTAAGTAAAATTTTCTTCTCTAGCTTGTATCATTTCGGAAATACAGATGGTCAAATTTCGAGAAAATTATTCGTAAATATTGTTTACGAGCGCCTGTTTATGAGTACAGGAATGAAAGGGAAAAAAAAATCAAAAACAATTTTCGATTGAAAGAGAATATGCTCAAGAGGACTGATTGTACCGAACACCAGAACAAGATTAGATGATCTACAGTAAAGAATTATAGCTGTGTGTCCATGCGTGATAATTCAATTACATTTTTACGCAATGTCTGAATGATGATTGAAAACCGCTTTAATGTTTGTTGAGCAACCAAAGGAGCACACGTGCAGATCAACTGTGACGAGAAAAGTATTTTTCGGTGCTGTGAAAAACCTAGTTTTCTCTTCGTGAAAAAATTAAACGAACGAACATATCATAATTTATTGATATTTCATTTCTTATTGGTATATTTTCAACCAGACACACTGTATATAAATAAAAGTTTAACGATCCTTTCGGCATAGAGGTTACATGAGACGTGACCACCTACTTTTTCTTTTTAAAGTCGGATCCAAACTACTACTTCGGTTTTTGTGTGTCCGTGGCAAGTACCCCCTAACGCGAAACGAACCCACAACTACATGCACAGAAAATATATGCGTCAGCCACTTGGTCGCTCATGCATTACTATACATATAACTACGTTTAGAAACAAAACTGGCTGAGTTCACAGGTTTACATGTCTAATCATTTACATGTTACTGGTTGTACCCTTATATATTGTTTAACAGAGATAATACCATAAGTCACATATAGTCCGCTATCTTCTGCTGGATGATGTGTGATCAGAACCAATATTTTTGCTACATTTCATTAGCCGTAATTCAAGTATTCCTCAATTGTCTCACGATGATTAACCAACACTAAAGGATGGAACAGGAAATTAACCCCAGAGCCACACTTTCTAACTGTTCACTTTTCCATTAACTATAATACAGAATTAACTTACACTTTTCCTCCTTTTCGAAAACGATACGCACAAATGGAAAATAGATAAATAAGAAAATACCTCACCTGAAAGTAAGGGCTGCATGCAGATAAGATCATTTTGTGAGCTTTCAAAAACCTTCCTTGGCATGATAAAGTTACGTCCACCAAACATTCGCTGGTTAATTGCTCCAAAAATACCTGAAATAAAATATGTAAAATATTAACAGAAGTATAATATAAAACAAAGGAAAAGAAGACAAGGTTATCTCACGTATTTCAGGAGTTCCCTGGTGGCTAAGTGGATAGCGCATCTTTGGCACGAAAGACTTGGGTTAGATTCCCGGCGAAAGCTCACGTGGCTCGGACCCCATGTTAAGCTGTAGGTCCACGTCTCATATCATCTCGCTGCTGAACGGAATGCAAAACTCAAATTTGATCCAAGGTGGGGACTGATTCTGATTCTTTGGTCTTCCTGAAGTATATATTTTAATTCTTCCAGGATTTGGTATAATCTCACACATGTGTAACCCAAGAAAGTGGACGGTGGCTAAGTCGTAGAACGCTTGCCTGTGCGTGGGGTCCCTGGTTCGATACCTGGCCAATTCATTTTGTGGTGGACAACATTGTGTTCGTGGGTTTTCTCGGGGTAATCCCGTTTCTTCCTACTTTCTCATTCCACCAATTCTTCCATCATCATTTACTTGCTTTAATCATTGTTTCCCTTAGCCTAACGGGCATAAACGTGGGACATTACATTGAAAGATTTCATTTGTCCACATTTGATTCGAAAATCAAGTATTTCAACTAACAACATAATAATTAACAAAATTAAAAATTAAAGTTCAATCAAACATGCTTCACAAATTAACAGCATAACGCTCGATAAATATAATAGGGACGATTAATATTGGAAATCCCCCCAAAAATGGTTTCCATTCCTTGTTTCATATACACATGTTGTTTCCACAAGGATTTTTTTCTACGATATTTCTTTCTGTTCTACTTTCAATCATTAATCTGATAAAAGTTGATGATATGGATCAGAAGTCAGGGATTTAATCACTCCAATCTCTCCGCCTTCAAAATCAGTATTTGCACTATAAGGTTACGAGGTGTACACAACTGGGTGAAATTGGTTGACTGGAAAATGAAATGAAATCTGTTAAGTTTTATGTCCCATAACTATGCCGGCTAGGCTTAAAGAAGACGGTAATGATGGGAAATGAATGAAATGGTGGAATGAAGAAAGTGAGAGGAAACGGGAGAATCTCGAGAAACCCCCACACACGGTGTTTGTCTACCACAAAGCTTACTTGGCGCGAACCAAGGACTCCGTGCACCAAAGATGAACGCTCTACCACTGAGGTTCAATTCCGCGTTCACAAAAGCTCTCCACTGACTTCTATCCTTAGCTAACTGGATCCAGTTTCTACTTTGTATTCCTATCTCTGCGAGATCCATCTTAATATTGTCCTCCCATCTGCGCCTAAGTCTTCCTAATGGTCGTTTTCCGATTGGTCTTCCAGTTAAGACTTTGAAAGCGTTCTTACTTTCTTCCATCCTAGCTACATGACCTGCCCACCTGTCTCTCCTAGGCTTGATGACTCTAACAATGTTGGGTAAACCGTATAAATTATGTAGTTCCTCGTTATGAAGTTTCCGCTATTCCCCATTCCCGGCCCTCTTGGGTCCGAATATTCGTCTCAGGATCTTGTTCTCAAATACTTTCAGTCTATGTTCTTCTCTCATAGTAAGCGACCATGTTTCGCAACCATAGAGAACAACAAGCATGATTATCGTTTTATATATTTTAAGCTTGGAATTCCTCGACAGAATTCGCGACGACAAAAGATTGTGAACTGAATAATAACACGAATTCCCTACTTTTAGTCGACGTTTAATTTCTTCGTGAATATCGTTTTCGTCTGTTAATATTGATCTTCGATATTTGAAAGTATCCACTTTATCAAAAGTATTATTCGATATTTTAACGCATTAAAGACGCATTTGCCGTATTACGATCCCGAGGAACTTCTATGTTTTAAAATTTATTTTTTTATTTTTTTTTTTTCGGAGAGGGGATCAGGCTCCTCTAAATACGCCCCCTATTACCTCAAAACAAACAAATAGACGTGGACACAAAAGAGTTTTCGTCTTAAATGTCCATGGTGATTTCTCCGTTGGAATAGTTAACGATTTAAAAACCCGATGTTACGAAGAGAAGAAAGTAGGATTCACCCGTTATCCGCTTAAAACGGGATTTTCCCTAATCATTCCTCTGCATGATACTCGTTTTCATACTGTGCTTACATCCATTTGAGTCTCATTGTATTTGATTATTATCTTCTATAATCGAAATAACAGAACAGAAACGGAATTTTACTTATTTTCACTTTAAATTAATTTATTTCGGAATTTGAATTAAATCAACGATTTTTATTTAAAAAAATCAAGTGATTTAAATCTTGATTAAAATCGTGATCCAAATCAAACTGATTTAAATTAATACACCCTGATTTCTACCACATCCGCTTTCAGTGGAAAGATTAGAGTGCAGCTGGAATATATTCTTAGAACGTTTAATTGGTGGTAGAAAAGCGGTTCTCTCTATTTATTACTGTCTTTACTGTATAACGATATTCGTTCAAACCTGAAATGGTAGATTTCTGCCACTTCCGGGTTTACAAAAGAGTTAAAGATGGAGATTAATCAACTGCAGAAAACTCTTCTCGATATCAATTATCGTTTTTGCTCTATAGTGGTTAATGTAAAAACTGAAAATGATTGATTTCTACTGTTCCGGTCTTAGTAGAGAGTTAGGTATGGAGATGAAACGTATTCTTTGGATGCTTAATTGATCTATTACTGTTACTGCTATTACTGTTTTTGATCTATAGCAGCAGTCGCTAAACTTCTGAAGCTTCTGAGATACCGTACCGTTTTTTATTCCTACTGTGAGCTATCATCCGTTTTTAAATCCTACTGTGAGCTACCAACAATTTTTAAATCCTACTGTGAGCTACAAACCGTTTTTAAATCCTGCTGTGAGCTACCATCCGTTTTTAAATCCTACTGTGAGCTACCAACCGTTATTAAATCTTACTGTGAATTACCAAACGTTTTTAAATCCTACTGTGAGCTACCAACCGTTTTTAAATCCTACTGTGAGCTACCAACCGTTTTTAAATCCTACTGTGAGCTACCAACCGTTATTAAATCCTACTGTGAATTACCAAACGTTTTTAAATCCTACTGTGAGCTACCAACCGTTATTAAATCCTACTGTGAATTACCAACCGTTTTTAAATCCTACTGTGAGCTACCAACCGTTTTTAAATCCTACTGTGAGCTACCAACCCTTTTTAAATCTTACTGTGAGCTACCAACCGTTTATAAATCCTACTGTCAATTACCAACCGTTTTTGAATCCTACTGTGAATTACCAACCGTTTTTAAATCCTACTATGAGCTACCAACCGTTTTTAAATCCTACTGTGAGCTACCAACCGTTTTTAAATCCTACTGTGAGCTACCATCCGTTTTTAAATCCTACTGTGAGCTACCAACCGTTATTAAATCCTACTGTCAATTACCAACCGTTTTTAAATTCTACTGTGAGCTACCAACCAAAAGAACTACCAACATTTTTTAAAAAGTCTTACCTTTGTTTATTGCGTATAATCTTCCATTTGTAGTAAATATGAACTCAAACTTTCCAAGTTATCAAATGTCTAATTATACACATGAAAAACATAACGTGCACAACTCGACGTGTATACAACCAACTGTAAGATGAGGCTGACAATGGCACTTGCGCGGGAGAAACAAGTAGTTGTTGTCGTCAGCGCCCCCTACGTGATCTACCGAAAATGTGCTCGCAAGCTACTAGTAATTCGCGATTGACGGTTTGGCGAACACTGATCTCTAGTGATCAAAAACTGGAAATGGCTGCTCTTTACTATTTTCCGTTACGATATCGGCCCTAACAACAAACTCGATCCATCACTTCTGAACCTCTATATTCTGACTAAATTTCATGATGGTTCTAGAGATTTTTCGTCTCCCGAGCGGACAAGTTAAGTATATAAAGGAGTTTTGGAAAAACAAGTTTCTTAAAAATACAATACATCGACTTCGACGTAAATAAACTAGTCTTCATTAGAAATGAGTCCTGTCCGATTAGTGATCACTAAAACAACGAAATGTTGATTAGTTCATGACTCACGTTAACAGCACTAGCATATCACTAAGAGAAGTGATAAGATGCATACTTAGTAACGAAATACCATTCTTTGGACTAACATATACATTACAGTAGTTTACAAGAATTCGTCGATTCACTTTTGGGTTCCATATTTAACAAAAGGTAAAAAAAATTCAAAATGGAATGAAATCCTTGAGTTTTACGTCCCACGATTATGCCGGCTAGGCTAAAGGAGACGGTGATGATGACAAATGAAAGAAATGGTGGAATGAAGAAAGTGGGAGGAAACGAGAGAACCCCGAGAAAACCCACGCACACGGTGTTTTTTCCACTGCAAAGTTCATTGGCGGGAGCAGGATTTGAGCCCGGGACCCCATGCACCAGAGGCGAACCCTCTACCACTGAGCCACCATGCCCCCCCCTCGAAAAAAAACAGTAACATATTATGACCAAAAAATGTGCAACATAATAATGTAAATATATGTGAATGAAAAATAAGTTTACTAGGTGTAATGTAAGTTAGTATTGTCTACCGGATTCATACAATATAACATTTCAGTATTTTAATGATTCTTAATCGAACTCTTATTTCCTAGTGGAAACTAATTTGTTTCGTTCCAAGATTATGCATTTGATTATTTTCATAATTGATCATCACTACTTTCTTTACGATATTGCTGAGAACCACGATTTTGATCACGGGAGGTGATTTTCTTTTGAACTATATCGCTGACATTACGTTCATCTGTGCTTAGAAACAATATCGAGGCGAGTTTTATTCTAGATTACGTGTTCATTGCAGCCTTTTAAATTACACACTTATTCTTTTGTAACAGTTTATCGAAACAAACACACACACACTTTTAATTTTTTAAATCTGTTTGAAACACAACAATTTTTATACTTGTCAACAAACTCCACCCACCTGAATAATGTTGCTGGTGTGATTATTCCACCGAAGGTTAAACTGTTGCCCTGCAGCCATTCTGGACAGATTCAGAGAACGATTAAATTATCAAAACAAAACTTGGCATCAGATTAAACTGTAAAAGAAAATAAAGAAATGTTATTCAAACATTTTAAACATACTATCCTAGAGCTTTATTAGCTCCACTTGTTATTTCATTATTATTATTATTATTATTATTATTATTATTATTATTATTATTATTATTATTAGAGTTTATCGTCCCACAATCATGCTCCGACACTAGAGGAGATTGTGAGATGGATGATAATGGTGATAAGAGGATAATAGGGCGAAACGTAAGAAAACCAAGAAAATCCATGTGCAACAATGTTTCTCCACCACAAGGTCCACTTGGCGTGAACTGGAATCGAACCAAGGATGCCACGAACTACAGGTGGGAGCTCTACTACTGAACCACCACGATCTTTGGTTTTTCATGGTTACTAACATGTATATACAGGATGATCCAGGAGGAAATTAAAGTGAAATGAAATCTTTGAGTTTAATGTCCCACGATTATTTCTATTAGAGTAAGGGAGACGACGATTAAAGCAAGTGAACCCCTGAAAGGAACAATTGGTGGAATGAGAAAGTGGGAGGAAATGATAAAGACCGAGAAAATCCACAAGAACGATATTGTCCATCGCAAACTTACTTGAGCGGGGATGGAACCAGGGATCCCACACACTAGAGGTAAGCACTCTACCACTGAGCCACCTTCAGGAGGAAATGTCACAACCGCGAGAGGTGATAAGGAATGTAATTATGAGTAAAGTTTCTGTATACATATGTCCTACTCATCTAACGGTCTACGTGTGAAATAAAGTTTACCCTTTTTCTCGTTTGAAATTGAACAATACTCATTAAAATCTTTACAAAACATACAGAAATTGTAATGACACAATTCATTACCTCATACGAATGGCAATGAGGTAAACTTTCAAACAATATATGTTATGTTGACGTGATATCGATGAGAAGAAAGGAATAGAGGGATATTTGTAAAGTTTTGACGGAAAGTATTACGGATACTGAGTGCAACACTAACACAGTCGATAGCGAAACGCCCGTATTAAGTAAAGCAGATCAAGGTCTATCGCTATGCTTACTTCGACAAGGATCGAATGAGTTCACCTAAGGATGCATGATGTGTACTGTCTTTGTGATACTGATTTTTAAAGGAGTTTGGTCTATCAAAACTTCTGTTCATATTTATCCTGTCTGTCCGTCAGTCCGGGTGGCAAAACAAGTCTCAAGACTTTTTTTTTTTTTTACCACTGGCGGATGTAGAAGGAAAAACTGCGGAAGGGGCAGCGAAAACGCAGACTATCACAGATATATCATGAGTTTACTATAAATTTGCAAAACATTTATAAATAATATCTTAAACAGGGTGTCTACTCAAATTCTAAAATGAAATTTCGTGACTTTTTCGTGACCTTTTCTTTATCGAGGCATAAAATTTCTTAACATTCTCAAGAGCAAATCTGGGTGCAAATTAGGCCGAATTTTCATGCATGCGATACAAGAATGCTTTGCTTGCGATTTAGTAGCGTCTAAAGCCGACCACAGACATTTTTGGTGGTGAATTTTATACAACAAAATTTTCCAGTCTGTGCTTAAATGTGTAAGATTAAAAAAAATCGTAATCCAAAAGCTAAATTTCGTGACTTTTTCTTGACTTTCACGACCGTTTTCTGATTTCGTGACTTTTTCATGACTTTCGTGACCGACAGACACCCTGTTAAATTATTTCTCTCACTCAAAAAACTGGCGACCCGAGGCCCACAGGCCTTGGACTAGATCCGCCACTGAGACCTACTTGATGGATTACCATCAATTTTGGCCAGGATGCAATGGGTCAAAAGCTAGGAATTGAGTTATTTGGCGAAGATAATGCATTCACCGAAAGTAATAGAAGTCAATCATTTCGACTTTTAACTCACGCTATAGAGTAAAAATGGTAATTGAAAAAGCGAGAAGCAGTTTTCTTTATGCAATGAATTAAATGTCTCAATATTACACTTCACTTCCATCCTTAACTCTGTGCTAAAATCGGAACTGATAGAAATACACTACAAGTTCGAGTTTAAATATTGATCTACATACAACAAAAACGATGAAAGAGAATATTTTTTTTAAATGAATAGATACTATTTTGGCTCTTAACACTCTATTGAAATTAATGCAGGGCAATGGCGTGTACTTACATCTAGTTTCAAATAAATGTTTTCTAGTAGTCACCTGTATGTTCCTTGAGTATAGATATTTGTGAATCATTATTTGCAAACTTTCAAAGACTAATCGGTATTCATCAGAGTAATCTTTAAAATATTGCAGTTCAAGAATAACAAATATGTGCGCTCAGAGAATATAAACGTGAGTGGTTAAAATTTAAATAAATGTTCCTTACCTTACATAATTCACTAGTCTATAAAATTTTAGATATTACACAACTTGTTTATTTCTTTTTAATGAAATGGGACGTTCAATAAAAAGCAGGGTTGGCAAAAACCATGGTTTTTATTGAAAACCCCCAAAAAAAAACAGGTTTTTTGGGTTTAAACCAGTTTTTTTTTTTTTTTTTTAAATAATTTACTCAATGTATTTATATTAGATATGGACAGAAACTAGTTTGTTTCGCCTTGGTGTTATTATGCAACAACAAGGTTATGCTGGAAGGGGTCACATAAGCTTAAAGCGGAATCCAAACCGCTTCTCGGTTTACATCCAAGAGAAATTGTCCATTTGGACACGAAACTGGGACTAATTGGTCACAAATGCGATTGCCGACTCACTCACGAAGGACTCTTGATAAAAATACGTTGTATTGATCTTTACATAGACCTACTTGTTAAAAATAATTGTCAAGAGTCATTTCAGAAGGACAAAAAGATGAACAGTTACACAAGTAAAAACATACAGAATTATATATAAATCGGTAAACTTCCGCCTCAGCCATTGGGAAAATCCTGTTATTTAAATGTATTTGTGTGTAAAATTTTAAGGTCAACGTATCATAATCACTACGCTAAAACTGAGGTATTAAATTACAAATTTGATATGTAGATATCATTCAATAAAATTAAAACAAAGTGAAATCCAAGCTGATGTTGGAAGCTATGTAGGCAGTTGATAAATTTTGCCAATTTCTATCAATATGTTTAAGCAACCTTGGCTTTATAAAACAACAGGCATTCATTCAAGTAGAAATATATAATTTGGTTTCATTTCGTATGTTTAGGCTTAAAATCCTTATGAAATACCAACGTTATCACGGAGAAGACTTTCGCTTAAAGAGACACCTCGAATCGCTACTTGGTTTACACTGAAAGATGGGTTGTGGTTCGACCGAGAATTGAACACAGGACCCCTTGATTAAAAGTTGAAAAGTAGATAAACGTAATGCGGATGGTTTGATATGTGGAAACGTCACCATGAAGTTCACACGATTTAAACATTTTTCGTTTTTTTTTTTGTTTATTTTATTTTTTTTTTTTTTTGAAAAATACCAGCTGGTTTAAACAAAGGTTTAAACCAGCCAACCCTGATAAAAAGTAAAAGAAATACTTGCATCTTATCCCCTACATATATGAAAAAATATATACAGTAGCTGTATAAATACAGCAAAATCGTTTATCCACGTAGCAAAGCACTCTTGAATGCATTACGGTGATTCGGATTCTGCATTAAACTGCAGGTGTGGGTCTCATATAACCTCGATGCTGAACAGGGACGCTAAACTTTATCAAACAAACACAACAGGATAAGATGTATTAAAATGTTATTATCTAATTGTAAATGTTTCGTTAAAAAGTTTTTGCCTTCCTCAGCACATATCTTTCCTGAAGACTATTCACAGAGAATGTTAATTTTCTGAAAAAATACGTATGCTGAAGAAGGCAATAAGCTTTCTGCCTTCACAATTGTTATTTTGGGTGTTTCTGCGGTACTAATTAATGAATCTATATATATCAAAATGACAGCGACTATGTTTGTGACTTCGAACCACCCGACCGAGCTCGATCAAATTTTCAACACGGATGAGGTGCGGACCTAGTACAGTTTTTATCATTTCACTTTGACAGTGCAACTTGGGAGAGAGAGGAGGAGGAGGGACATATAAAAATTATCGAAAATGACCGATATTAGTGTCGAGTCCAGAGTTTTCGGAGTCATTGAGATCAACAGTGACACTTTCGATGCCGTTTAAATTCAAATTCAGCATTTTATATATATAGATATAGATATAGATAGATAATATATATAGAAAAATATATAAAATATATATATATAGATAGATAGATAGATATAGATATAGATAGATAGATTACTTATTACTTTCTTATTTTTCATTATATTTTCTTTGTTTCTATCGATTTGAGAGCTCTGTATCGAAAGATATGAGAAAACAAGTTTCTGAACGCTGCATTAATCAAAATTACGATCACTAAATAGTATTTGCCCTTCCCCCTTATAAAAAAAAAAAAATCTAATTCTGACTGTTTTGGCAAAAAGTTATTGCCTTCAGCAACTTAATCTCTTCCGACACTTTTCTTCGACTAATTTAATTATCAGTAGAGTGAAATAAAATGTAAGAGTAATTGAAAAAAAAACAAGGTTTCATTCATTCCATTCTTCGCACGGAGTGAATACGTTTCATTTTGGACATAAAGGGTACCAAAACTGTCACCAATCAATTTAGAGACCCTAAAAACTATGAATTTGACAATAATATGGGTCATTTTCTATTATTTTACATGTCACCGTCCCCCCTTAGGAATACCAATGGGGACTCAATTTGGATTTAAACATCATTGGAAGTATCACTGTTCATGTCAGTGACCCCGAAAACTACGGATTCGACACTAACATCGATCATTTTTATATATATCCCTCTCTCCCAAGTTGCGGGGGTGAATTTGGATTTAAACGGCATCGGAAATGTCACTGTTTATCTCAGCGACCCCGAAACCTATGTATTCGACAGTAATGTCGGTTATTTTCGATCATTTTCATATATCTTCCCTAAGTTGCACTGTAAAAGTGAAATGATAAAAAACATTATTTTTATATATCTTACCCCTCCCTCTTCCCTAAGTTGCACCGTGAAAGTGAAATGATAGAAACCATCATGTTTACGTATCTTCTCCTCCCTCTCCTCTACGTTGCACCGTCAGAGTGAAGTGATAAAAACCATCCAGGCCGGAACCTCTTCTATGTTGAAAACTTGATCGAGATCGGTCGGATGGTGCAAGAGGTATGAGGTCACAAGCATATTGATTCATTTTATATAGATTATTAAGCAGGTACATCAGATACGGATTATAGTGCTTATAATGAAGAATATTTAAGTGCAACGGAAATTTTGCGGAGGACTACCATACGTCGGAAGATGAAGAATATGCATAGGCTGACCAGATGTGCTGGATTAACCACGACCGACCGGTGTCCCGAGAACATTTCTCGGAACATTTATATGCCCCGGATTTTAAAACTGATAATTTTGCTTGGAAATCTTAATCGAGAATGGAATGGCCAATGAGAAAAGCCGAAATAGAAGACTAGCCAATTAAGATATCCAAAACAATTCTCAGATATCCCAAAAATGGCTGCTATGTCATTATTCGTTTAACTTCTATATACTTCAGATAGTACTAGCTACTAGCACTGACTATCGGTAGTGATTGGAACTAAATGAATTGATGGTTTTGTTTCAGTTTTTTTTATAGTTTTAGCGCGTGATTTTGTGTTAGTGTAGGGGTTAACAATATGGTGTTACATACTTTGTAATTTTATACTTAGTATTCTTTGCTTTATTTTGTTGTGGACATGCTGAAAATACCAAAAAGAAAATGTGTTCTGAGTAAGCACTACGTTCCGACTTTCCACATACTAGGAAGTGATTAAAAAAAAAAAGTGAAATACACGATTTATCATGAAATGCTTTCTATTGTACGCGGAGATCGTTCAGACATTAAAGAACATGTGGCCACAAGAAGCACAAAGCTGTCCTTGCAGTCTCGAACTTCCATATTTTAAAAATATAGTAATAGGAACACCTGAACTAATATTAAGTGCCGAGGAAGGACTTCTATCATAATCACAATTTCCGTACAATGGATTGCACGTCTTCAAATCCACGTATTGTTTTTCTAGGTCGAAATTTCCTTGATCAAGAACAAAATGCAAGGTAATCGTTGTAAATGTCTTATCTACACAAGCAGTAGAGCTATTTGCTGAAGAATTAATTACTGCAAATTACGTCTCAGTGATGATGAATGTATAGTGCGCTATTTCGATCCCGGACAAGGCATCTAAACTTAAGTTTTGGGATTTGCAAAGTTGTACGACGAAGCCTCTGAAACTCAAACTTCCTACATTGAAGAAATGTTGAGTGATTGTGATCTAATGGACCACTGCCTTTGCAGAGGACAATATGGATACTAATTACGATGGAGTTGATAGGAAAGAAAAAAAGAATTAAGAGGCTGCAAGAGAAACCAGAGGAAAATGTGAAACTCATATGTCGCATAACAACATCCAAACAGTTGCAGACTGTCTACCAATGGATGTTGCAGTTTTGTTATTTAAACCTATACATATTTTAAAACATACACTGATAGGATTGAATCTTTAAAGGGACTTTCTGAATTGATAGCTATGTAGTAGTAAAGGATTTTACAAAGTTACGCCAAAACTAAGTAGATGTCTCTACTGCCTACTCTTCATAGAAGTTTGTTTGGTAGCTTGAAATTCTAAGAGAGATGCCCAGTAACTTTGAATGATTTTCCTCGAACCCAACTACTTCATCATGGCTGAAATTTCCGGCTGACCAACTTATGTGTTCAGCAGAACTATAACGCATTTACATGCAGAAGAATTATCAATGATCGAAGTTTCAGTTTAATTGAAAACCTATGTGAAAGTCTGATCATCGGTAACTGACAGGAATTACTCATATCAAAAATTAAGAATTATAGAAAGATTGGCGGTCATAATTGTCCCGAATAAATTTATTGAACTTCGTGTAGCGAAGCCGTGTACGGCCTGCCAAATTACTCATCTTTGACATAATTCATAAAATACTTAAAACGATTCTGTGGGCTGAGTCGCCATATGGCACGATTACAATGCTTTTTTTGCTTTTTTACTTTTTAGCATGAAAGAAATAATGTTTTCTTTGGTGTTCACAAATAAAATTCATTAAAAGTCAAAATTATGTCCAAATGGTAACCAGCCTCCAGTAAAGTAAAATTTAACTTTCCACGTTTATTGCTCAAGTTTCTTTAAGATTCATGAATACGAATGCTCAAAAAAGTTTGTTAATTTAAAAGACAAGCACGTAGGAAAATGTTTACCACGGACGCAAAGGTAGGGGAAAGGATATATAAGCGTTTTACTTTGTAAAAGTTTCTCACTCAAGCTACTGAGCTTCTCTTGTTTCCGTTACTCACTTCTCCACATTTCACTTGAGTTTGAAAACGAATCCACGGTCGTCGAATTGTCATTTTCGTGGCCAACAAAGAATATTCTAGTTTTCACTTACGCCTCTAAAAAATTCTCATGAGGAGCAGAAGCATTACAGATGCGCAAGCATCAAGTTCAAGAACTAGACTTTTCAGTTTATTTCGAACGGATCTCTTACCCGTTTCTTTCTTCAGTAAATACTTAGGTGCGTGCGCTTTTAGTTGGACAAGCACAACTCTCGGACATTGGCGAACTAGTTCAGTACAAAGATCAGTCCGTTCGCGAACTATACAACACTAGCATGGGCTAAATATGGAAATGGAATCATTTATAGAATACTGCAAAAACAAAGAAAAAACTGAAATATGCAAGAAATGTCTTTCCTTAATTATACAGTACACATAAAATGTACAGTAATGGAAGCAAATCACATACTGAAAATTACTTACGCAAATGTAGACGAAATCTTTACGTTAATTGCTAGTACTGGCCTCCGTCAGCTTCAAATATGGCCGTGCAGAACAATTAGAGTGAATAGAATGATTAGTAGAACCAGAATGTTAAAATATTTGTGAAGATTCTTTCATATCTGTACAAACTGACTAATGAGTTAACACAGAGTATATTTGTTTAAAAAAGTAAAGAAATTTTAATTTTTAGACTAGTTATTAACGGTGCCTTTAAACATAATCTGTGCACGGCCAGCAGGGCTTGAAAAAAACCATTTCTTCTTCTTCTTCTTCTTTTTTAAACCCAACCAACCTGGGCCCATATGGGTATTTTCGAAATATTTCAATGTTCAAAGCTCAGTATAGCAACATTCACTCAGGTAGCAATCCCGAGAATATTGGATTAAGGTTAAAATGTGATTTATATTTCAAGATTGTCATTCTTACACTTGCATCAATTTTCTATTCACTTTTGTTATGGAAAAAAATGACCGCCATTTTGAAATTTTACATTGGAAAGATGAAATCTTTAGTTCTACGTCCCATGCTTATGCCGGTTAGGCTAAAGGAGACGGTGATGATGAGTGATAAATGAAATGGTCGAATGAAGAAAGTGGGAGGAAACGGGAGAACGTCGAGGAAACCCACGCATACGGTGTTTATCCACCACAAAGTTCATTTGGCGGGGGCTGGGATCGAACCCGGGATCCCAAGCACCAGAGGTGAACGCTCTACCACTGAATCACCGCGGCCCCAAATTTTACATTGGATTGCCGAGAATATCTATACAGCAAATTTAGAATGTCTCGTGCTTCTACCCGCAAAATTTCACCTTGAAAGTCCGAAAATTGCACCATGTAGCGTGGATATCCGCTATTTTGAAAAATTGCCGCCCTCTTGAAATTTTACGTTGGATCGCCGCCAAAATATATACAGCTAATTTAGAGTGACTCGTGCTTCTACTCTGAAAATTTCAACTTAGATTACCGAAAATTGCGCTTTGTAGCGTGAATACCCACTATTTTGAGAAAAAAAAAAAAAAAACACGTCATTTTGAAATTTAACGCTGGTATGCCGCCAAAATCTACACAGGACATTTAGAGTGTCTCGTGCTTGCACCCTGAAAATTTAAACTTAAAAAGACCGAAAGTTATAGTCTGTAGTGTGTGTAGTACAGGCAGACAAACGAACAAATGTAGATCGAGTCATCCCAGGAGCCTCAGTGACGTTCGCCAAACATGAATATCAAATACTGTATATTAATTTAATTCACGTTTTATAAAATAAATGGTTTTATTGTTGAAGTTCACTTACGGGCGTTCAAATTACGAGAATTTCCCGAGCACTTGTTGCAAGACGATTCTTTCCCGAAAATTAATTTAAAACAAAGATATAATTCATATTTTCTAAAATACATGTTTCAAAATGTCAAACGAAATTAAACATCTTCCAGCGTAAAATAAATAGTTTTATTGTTGAATATTCAATTCCGATGTTTTGTGCGTTCAATTGCGGGAATTTCCCAATTATTCCTTTCACGATGGTTTTTCCCGAAAATGCAGCTGTCTTTACTGCACATCAAATCGTCCCTAGCCCAGAAGTTTGAATTCAGCACTTGAAACAGTAACGTTACGTAGTTTTTGGAACTCCGAGCATTAAGCTTCTTAAATTTGACAAGAATATTTACGCTATTGCTGGTGTTGAATCTACAGAATGCTTATTTGAAGAGTAGCAACAAACCATTGAACTAAACTGTTGTTGGAAAACCAAATTTTACTGAAGAATACTTGTGAAACCATCAAAAATAAGAAATAATACTAATACTTTTTACTCATGTATTTACATATTTACTGGTAGTACCGGCGCCTATTGCCTTAAACCTGTTAAACGTATGAAGGATGACGTCCCTCGGTGTCGCCGAGCACAATATTCACGGAAAGTATTTTCTAAAATATAAAATTACATATTTTACTTCAAATAGGTCATAAGCATAATCTACACATTAATTTGTTCTATAACTATTTCAAGCTGTTGTTATTTATTTATTTATTTATTTATTCAGTGCATTCAGAACTTTATAAAGGTCTATGTTGAATGTTCTTAAACACTTCAACGTGAAACCATCTAATTCGCACAAGGAAAGTCCAAAATCTGGTCAAAATCACTTTCAATGCGATCATCTTAATTGTACCAATAATATACTAACAAAAATCTCAAAAACTCAGGTGGTGGTTTCTTTCGGGCCGGGCCCACTTGGGAAAAACCTGATGACCGGACAAGATTTTGGTGCTATCCTATTTTATGGGAGCATATTGTATAATCGAAGTATAACTCGATCGTACCTCTCACATGTATAAGGTATAAATACGAAATGCAAAGTGTCCTGTTTACCACCTAATTCTCCATAAGGAAGACATGATGAAGTGAAGTATTATGGGAAGGCAGTGTACAAACTGATCGTAGAAGTGTCGCGAAGCTAGTATTATCGATACACAAATATACATAATTGATACGATATTTACTTCTTTCATCAGGAAATTATTTGGTGCACATTCACTATAGGAGGGATTAACTGTTATGAGTATAAATACAGCGTGGGGTAATGTCATACAAACGACAGTGCGAAAAACACAAACCAACCTGTGCCACTGAAAAGCACAGGTCTAACCAAGTCAGTGCAGGAGCGCAGCAGGGTATGCATTCGTAGGAAGCATGCACGTTAGTGACGATGGGCAGGCGCGTAAGAAAGGATAGTGAAAACATACTTTATATCTTATAAACACATGCGTTACGTCCCGCACAGCTTTGCAGAACTTCTATGGTTATGCATTATGACAAGTCCGATGCTATTATATAGATCCACATGCAATATAACTAGGAATGCAATGTATATACCCGATTGCAATGAAATGAGCTGAGCGAGCTTAAACTACGTAATCAGGAAGCGTTTTTCGGTGATTATTCCTCGATGGTACATCGGATTTTTGATTTCGACCTATGTTGTCACTCAGCACGACATACTCTATTAGCGTGCTAAGTTTGGTTGAGATCGGCCAAACGGTCTAGGAGGAAGCGTTTTTGGGTGATTATTCCTCGATGGTACATCGGATTTTTGATTTCGACCTATGTTGTCACTCAGCACGACATACTCTATCAGCGTGCTAAGTTTGGTTGAGATCGGCCAAACGGTCTAGGAGGAGTTCGCGGACAACCAAACGGGTAACCCGAGTATAAGAGCTTCGCTTCGCTCAGCTCAATTATCTAGATCCACATGCAATATACACGTATTTTATATTTGAACACTTTAATATTACCAGAAAAAAACTTTCAAACGATTTCTCTTCTTACCACATCGTTAAAAATTGTTCCAATGAATTTCTCCCGTGATTTTCAAGATTTCGGGCCCATTCTGTGGAATAAAAAAACCACAGTTGGTTTGTGTTTATAAGTTGATTCGAACTTTTAGCACTGATGTTTATATGACATAAATTCTCATCCTTCATTTATACTTAGCCCTCCTGAAGTCAATCTGAACCGATTAATGCAAGTCTTACCATAAGAAACTCCTTTTACGACAGTAAGAGTATATTTTCTGCTAAGAGAAGTTAATATTCCATGTACACTCATGTCCAAAATCATTGTCGTATGTCTATAAATATGTTGTTGTAGAATTATAATTTGATAACGAATTCACCCGGTATTTCCAATAACGTTAGCATCTGTGTAATCAGCAAATACATGTATGTATCAAATTTCATGTCAAAAGAGCAGTAAATAAGAACAATAAAACGAAAATAAAACTTTATTGTCCATTTAGCAATATTTTGTTTTATTCATTCTAATTTTCGTATTTATAATTCTTTTCCTATGAAATTTACCACAAATATACACTTCCCGATTATACACATACTATCAGTATTAAAAGTACCCTGCAAAATTATTATCAAATTATATTCTTACAAGAAGGCAGTTATAGATATGCGACAATCATTTTGGACATGAGTGTACGTACACCTCAATAAAATACGTAGTAAGTACGATTTCTACCGCTGGTGAAGGTTAGGGACACCATATTTTGCAAATTTACAGGTAAAATCCAATACTCTGCAATACTCTGCAGGTGGCAGAATATAATAATAAGTTATATTGCCGTATATTATATTCACAAGTGTAGAATTACTAGTGTTAAATCATTACAAGGTTGGATAAGGACGCTTAAAACGGATCATATGAAAGATGACTATATTAAACGCACAACTCAAGTTTAGGCAGAACACTTGAAATAATTGTTCAAAAATTATATCATCTTTAATAACTTCCTTAGTATTGTTCTCCAAAAGATCTGACCTTGACTAAATAAGAATACCTGACTTCGCATACACGAAGTTCAAGGGGCCACTAGAACTGACATTTCGCTCATAAATGCAGCACCCTGGCATGTGCCATGAAAACGGCTTACTGCACAAGAAACACAAACCAACCTGCGTTAGATAACAAAGAACGAATGCTACCTAACAGAGTGAAGGCAGGATGAATTCTGTGCCCCCCCCCCCCCCGAGCAGTACACTTCCGAAGGGAGAAGGCGCGTCAGCGACGATGGGTATATGCTTAGAGTAGTTGGTCACCAGGCACGTTTTCGACAAAAAGTGTAATAACAGCTATGAAAATTTAAAATCATCAACTTTTACGACCTCTTTAAAAGGGTATAATAGAGTAGGGTATGGCACTAAAGTAACGCAGGGATAAGTATGGTTGGGTAGGGAAGGGTAGGGTTAATTTAGACCCATTTTGTTAAAATAAATAGAGTATAATTCCTCGTCTTTGCGGATATCAACTGGAGCGTCTCTGTACACCTGCAGCCATGTTCAGAATACAAATGCTCGTTACTATCCCACAATTGAACCATGCGGTAACCTTGCACAAAATAGTTCTCTCCGCTTGTCAATTAGTTCCATGTTTATATAACCTTTTATAAGGAAAAATTAACACAACTTCGGTCCCACTTATACATTAACAAGCCCACATACGAGCAAATTATAAATTTCCTCCCCGTAAATTTTCCTAATTTTGCTAGAAAGGGACGACCAACTTCGGAATTTAACCCATTATAAGAGCTATAGGATTCGTACCACAATGAAACTCCCCGTAATTTACTTCTATTGCTAAGTCTATAACCATCGTCGCTGACGCGCCTGCTTCCTTCAGATGTATCCCCGCACGGCCGGCTTTCTAAACTCGGCTAGAAAGCGTTTGTGCTTTTTAGTAGCTACCTAGCACATGCTGGTTTGCCTTTTCTGCACTATAGTTTTCATGGAATATGTCCTGATGCTGTATCTATACAAAAATCGTGAGAGAAATGCAATTTTTAATAATTACTTCTGCTGGTTCCGTTGAATTTCATCTATGCTAATTAGAATATTATCATGTTGCCCAGCGCAAATCTTTTGGTGATGAAAGAATTACAATGTTTTAACAATTATATCGAATGGTGTGCTAAACTTGCCCTGCACGAGATTTTTCCCCCTAAGAATTTAATCCTTGCACACAAATAATAGTACAAAACTTCAACCAATACAGCTAAGAGAAATATTCGTTAAGGCACTCCTTTGCCTTGTTACATATAATAACAGCGTTCATACTTATACGATATACATACGTTAATGATAATTACGTATTACTAATACTAATTTTTAGTGGTCACGGGTGTCAATTCACTAGAACAGTTATCTGCCTTGCACTAACATTTATAAGAATCGTAACATGAATATGTTCTATTACATATAATCTGTTTAACACACAGTCTTATCAAATATTGATCGCTTATGAATAAATATTAACAGCCTGCTTTCTTTACTTCATACTCTAACACAGGGAACTGATTTCATAAGCACCACACCAACAGCGCCATCTTGAGTAAGACAATCGGCTCTGTTGCACTTTTAACAATACAATGACAAAATGCCGAAAACATCCTTCAAAGTGCCATCAAACACACCATACAATAGTGTGAATTAGTCATCACTCATAAACATACCTTTCGACTCTTGCAGCCAGCTAATAATACGTCATCATAAACGTATATGCCTAATTTGAACTTAAATTCGTTATATTCTCCCTACAACTACGCTAACAATTGTATTCTTCCGTACTTCTGTAGCGCCATCTATCAACTCACCAAGTATGCATTCCTGTGCAATACATTGCCGAGTAGGATAACAGATAACAATGGCCAATGACGTATGCTTGCTTTTCTTTATCCCACGTAAGACTTGTGTTTATTAAACGCAGTTTCATAAACAATCTCATGAAAGGCGTCAAGAATGGAATAATACGAGCTCTCAAAGAAGACTAGTCTTTGTTTCATTTACATTTATAGGGTATTGGGCTGGGATTAAACTTCCGAACTGACTTCTATTTTATCAAATACACATAAACATACTACATATTTTTTCAAATATTCAATGTAATGCCGCTATCGTTGCTTTGGAGTCTGTAATTGACGGGAAAAATTTCCTTTTAAAAATCTACCAGGACCGTAGCTATTGGGGATAAAAAGGGGTATTTGCCCAGAAGCGTAGGAACTAAAGGTGGAGTTCTTCCATCATTTCTGATGGGGTAAAAACCATGGTTTGTCCCCACCGCATGAATTTCTACCGAAACGTCCTCCTTATTCAAGATCTATTCTAGTTTAATATTTATCCTAGTTTAAGACTTATGGTGTTTGGAATTATGTAGTAACATTTTCAGAAGAACTACATCATAAATGTAAGCCCTACATATTTTGATAGCGCAAGCGACCCGTTTTCTAAATTTCGCCCTTTATACAGGGTGGCTCAAAAGTCGTCGCCCTATTGTAAGATACTCTCATGATAAATAGTTGTTATTTACATAGGTCATTAATCAATTTATTTTTTATTCTTCATAGATAAAAAATACACGTCGATGAGCCATGGATCGCTACACTCTCCAAGAACGCGAAATAATTGTGTCAATGTTTCTGAGAAACAATGGGTCGGTGGCTTTGACGTGAAGTGAATTTCATCGTCGATTTTCTCCGTTTGCTGCACCAACCGGCCAGACACTGCAACGTCTGGCCGCTCGCCTAGAAGAAACTGGCCCTACGCCTGACAGTAGTTGAGGTGTCCAGCCCCGTAGTGTTCGCACGGCCAAGAACATCGCTGCTGTGACTGCAGTTGCTAAGGAAGACACTCAAACATCAACCAGATGACAGATCACGCAATTAGGCATCAACAGACGATCGTCACAGCGAATTTTTGTGCAAGACTTACAGATGTTTCCATACAAGATGCAAGCAAGAAACAAATTATTACCTGCAGACCGCCAGGTACGTGTGTAGGGTAGCCAAGCCCTCCTAAAGCTTGCCCACGAAAATGATTTTGAATTAAAAGTCATCATGAGTGACGAAGCTCATTTTCACGTATGTGGATATGTAAATAACCAAAATTTTAATTTCTGGGACATTGATAATACGCGTGTACTCCACGAAGAACCATTACATACTCCAGGGCCTAAAATTCAACGAAATCACAGCTCCACACTGGTAAAAATTTTATATAATATAGTAAAACTAGTTTAGTCAGCATTTGTTTAGACATATAATCAGTGTTCTGTCCAGTACATCATGTTTATCTGCGACCAAAAATATTATTATTATTATTATTATTATTATTATTATTATTATTATTATTATTATTATTATTATTATTATTATTATTATTATTATTATTTAGGAAAATTTTGGCATCCAGAGCAAACAAAATTAAAGGCACATTAGGATACATATTTAATTGTATTGTATTAAACCATAAAATACAGGAAACAAACCGGTAAGAAAAATACTCACACTGGAAGAAAAATGTCACTTTTTCTTACATAAGAATTTCACTGTCATTTTTCCGTGATCATCACCCTATCTCAGTATGTTTTTTTGCCGAGGCAAATACACCGTTATACCAGGGCTGTTCCTTTGACTTCCTACCAACTTCAAAACACCTTTCCTTTCTGGCCAGCGATTTCATAACAGCAGGGGTTGGGCTAAAATCTTGCAACGGACCCATATTTATATTAACGTGAAGGTAATTTTTCACAGTAATGGGAGCGAAAGGCAGTCTGTTATCTTTTTTAATATGTTGTAGTCACTTCAACATCGGAAGATGATGATTTCGAAGCAACAACTCTGGTTAGACTTGTTGACAGAGGATGAAATGACTGATTTCCACAGATTTTCATGAGAAGGCTTTTGGCGTCCAGACCTTTCAACATACTGCACGATGATGCCTCTCTATATTGCATTGCAAACTGCAAAAGATCTGTATCAAGACAAATAACTTTGGGGCATTCTCTTAGGGCATCAGTTACATCCTCTTGCAAAACACGCAAAGGCTCCAAAGCAACAATACTGTCTTCATACAGCAAACGCTGACTAACAAAGTTAATTATGGAATCCAGGACTTCGTAGCGTACTACAGTAAAATCTCTTTTCTCACTGACATATTTGTTATGGGATTTATTGCGACGTGTGTTGCGATGAAGTTGAATACCATGTAATGTGTACTGTATTTCTCCGTTGACATTCTCTTGCACACGTTCGTTTAAAAACGTTTTTTTTTTTTCCACCCGCCTAACAGAGGTTTCTCTTTCATACTCTCCAATTGTGCTACAGTTCTATTTTATTTGTTATTATGTCCAAAAGAAACATTTCATCACTCTCAAACTTCTGCTGGCAGTTCTTGAAAACATATAGAGCGTCTGTCACAAGACACAGAAGATGAAGGCGATCTACTTCCATCCATTTACGCAGATGACCATTGGCTTCATTACATACATATCTTTCCGTTTACAAGTAAAGGCAGCTTGGATACCAATTTTTTTTAGGAGAGTAGTGAGCATACTGAATGAAAATTTAGTTCACCTGACGTCAAAATAGTCTGGGTAGTGCAAAACTTCTGTTATTTTCGCTGCCCTGAAGAGTGATAGAAAGCACACAGTCCAGATGCTGCATGTATGAGAGATGAAACTTCTTTGATATTTTTGGTGACATCTTTCCATGCTAAATTAATGCGATGGGCAGCACACCAAATTTTCAACAGAGGCAACGTTTCGCCTGAAGCAACTCTTTCATCAGTTAACAATTTCCACATTCCTTTATGTTCTCCTGTATTCATGTTTTCATTATCAGTAATTATCGAAGTCACTCTGGGAAACATTACTCTTTCTACTGATTTTCGTAACGCAGTGCTTCGGCTAAATTTTTGGCGGTTATTGATGTATGTTATCTCTGGTAGTACATACTTCTATAACGGGTTCAAAGGATCGTGTAATTTTTATTTACAAAACAACACATTTCATTATATCGGAAAAGTGTAATGTCCTATTGAAACGTGCAGTTAGTTGCATATTTTAAAACTATATGAATGCAACCAAAAACGTTTGAAAACTAAATATAGTTAAAAAGTTCCTTCACCTCAAAATTGGCAATGGTTTTCCCTGCCATCTAGGAGACACCTATACGTATTAACTCTGGCTTAATGTCATATACTGGCAGTTATATGGAATTGAGTGACCACCCTTGCATAATGAATGTATTGAATCAGTAAGACTTAGTTTGACACACTAAACGCGTTTAAATGCATAATCCGAGAAAAGTAAGGTCTCACATTAATATCACTCCACACTTTAAGAATTATAGTATCACACTCCTTTCGTACAGTTCCACAAAGTGTGGAGTACTCCACTCAATTTTAGGCCCTGACATACTCTCAAAGACTGTTTAGTGTGGCGTTTGCTGAGAAAAAGACATTGACCCCTATTTCTTTGAGAACGGTGTTGGCGACATAGTGAGGTTACAGAACAATAATCAATGACTTCTTGCTGTTACAAATTAACGAATTGGGTTTGAGAAACATATGGTTCTAGCAGAATGATGCAACCGTGCACATAGCACAAGCAACAATGGATATTCTAAAGCAAGCGTTTCCCAGTCACTTAATCGGTCGTTTTAGCGATTTGAACTGACCCGCTAGATTGCCTGATTTGATTTAACACCTCCAAACTTCTTTCTCTGGGTGTTATTAAAGTGAATGGTCTACAGCAGTGGTTGTCAAAGTGCCGATAACGTGGAACCCCTTGCAATGTTATCTGAAATTTTACATGGTATTAAAAATATACTAATTAGAATTACCACTGATAAGGAAAAGATCAAGAAAAATAATGCAATAAGTAATTTATTCTAAAGATATATGATTGTTTCCTAGTGAAAGAAATTTCAATAGAAAATACAGTAACTTTCAAGACTGAAAATCAAAGTCTTTTTAAAAAGGAGATCCACTTGATAAACAATGTTTTCAAATGTGGGAGAGGAATGAAATCCTTTCTGTTTTTCCATAATTGCACTGAAATCTGGAATAAGTTTTGTCACCATCAATCTTAGGTCCGATTCCACATTAAGGCGATTTCGCTTTAAGATTTTAATACTGCAAACAACAGAAGAGGTCTGCTCACGTAAGTAAGTGGTAGGGAAAGACATCAAATGTTGCAATGCCTTTTCAGACAATTCTTCATACTAACAGGGCAGAAATTTAGTAAAGTAGGAAAACATTTAAATTTACAAACGTAGGTATATTTTCTAATTGCTTTCTTTTTAGTAACTGAAAAAATACCTCTTGCATAACAGCTCAGTTCCATTTTATTACAACACATTTCACTTTATAGGAGTCGTGAACCTCCTGGCTAGATCCCGCGGATCTCCAGGGGTCCGCAGACCCCACCTTGAGAACTACAGCTCTACAGAAACATGCCTCAAAGCTTGGCACCCTAAAGGAGAATATTGAACAAGAGGTGGGGAATTTATCGTTATACGTTTTAAGGAAAGTAATGGAAAATGCTGTGAAACGAGATTGATGTGCATCAACTCTGACCAGTGTTGAATTCAGACATTTACACCCGGGGGGAATGTCAACTGCTCGGGGGGGAGGGTTGTTTTTCTTTATTTTTTCAAGAAAGCAGCATATTTAACAATTCCATTCACATACACATCTTACCTAATATTGAGACTAATTGCTGATAAATATTCAATGAGATTATAATTTTAAGAAAACAATCGTTTGATTTAATCTAAAACATTAAATAAAGACTGGCAAAAATAGTTTACACTAAACTTTAACTGCTATTTACAGTAACTATTTTTGTTATTATTTCCTATATTCAGTAACTACTGTTTGTTACTAATGTAAAAATTTTTAAAAAGATTTAAATTAACTGAAATATTTTTTCTCCTAAAACAAACATACTTAGGAATATCTTAATAAAAAGTTATCATTCTTTCTCACACTTCTGATTCTAAATCAAACATATTAGCCTTGGTTTCTTCACTGCATATACATCAATAGTTTAGTTGACGAAATCTTCAGTAGGATTAGTGCCGTGTTGTGGAAAATCAGCGCTTGGCGCGAGAGTATACGACGGCATCCCCGTATATATGAGTGAGGTCGACAGACCAGCCGCCAAAGGTGGGAAAATTTTAAAAAGTAAACCCTGCTTTTCCTTGATTTTGAGCACTTTTCATTACTTTTTTCCTTTCATTTTATATATGTGCACATGTATTTCATTCCTCTGTTTTTCTTTCCTTCTTTTCTTTTCTTTTTCCCTCCCGAATTTTTCACCCCTTACTTCGGCGCCCGGGGCCGTCGCCCCGCTTGTCCCTCCCCCATGGAACGGCACTGAGCAGGATCTTGGTCACCTTCAATAGCAATCTTTCACTTATATACTATTATCATATTGATAAATTCTATATAAATCTCTAACCCAGGAGGGATAACTGTTCCTCCCTGATCCCTCTAAATGACGCTAACTGAATCTTACCCTTTAGCTGAATTATTTTTAATTAAAGAAAGATGTGTCTACTTTAACAATCGTAAAACACATTTACGTCTGTTACTTCCGATGCGAGAAATGGGATTTAGGCGCCCTATTTCAAATAATGTAGGAACTGTATATTTTCAAGAACTGAAGTCTGCTGACATGAGAGATCATATGGAATGATCGAAAGATCTTCCCTATCTTTCCTTTCGTATCTCAACCTGTGCTAGTGCTACCTACTAATATATAATATAGGGCGAGAGTATAGTACCTACTAAAATACAAACCTTTCTTCAAGAGTTAACAATTTCATGTTCTGCCAAACTCAGTCATAGCGAGTAGTTGGAGACAAACTTCTACACCCGAAAAGCAAGAATGTTAATGGTACTTTACGTAATAATGATGTTCTAACATGGTTCTTTAATGGATGTTGTCAGATGGTTGGGTTAGGTCATTAGGGTTTGATGACCTGCTTACGTGTATTGGAAAGTTGTTATATTTCTGTTTTTAGTTGTGCTGACATGTCTGTATTGTTGGAAAAGGTCATGTACTCTTTTTTCGAGTTTGTATACGTGTCTGTAGAGACTTTATACTGGGTATTTTTAAAAATAATAATAATGGAAATTTGAATTAAATCTGTTGATACGTCATTCTGAGAGAATAAAAGATATTCTCCTAATATATTTAACGGTTCGATTTCTATGAAATCTCATAAAGTGGTAGGAAATTGTTTTATTTGTTAAAAATAAGAAGCTCAGAACACTTATAATGTGTGATACGCACTGGGATCGAACCCGGGACCCTTAGCACCGGCGGTGTATACTGTATTGTACTGTGAATAAACCTGGTACCCTTAGCACAAGAGATGAACGTTGCATTGTACTGGGATTGAATATGGGACCCTTAGCACCAGAGATGAATGCTGTATTGTACGGGGACTGAACCCGGGACCCCAAGCACCGGCGGTGTATATTGTATTGTACTGTGAATAAACCTGGTACCCTTAGCACAAGAGATGAACGTTGCATTGTACGAGGATTGAATATGGGACCCTTAGCAACAGTGGTGAATGCTGTATTGTACTGAAAATGAGCTTGGTACCCTTAGCACAAGAGATGAATGTTGCATTGTACGGGGATTGAATATGCGAACCTTAGCACCAGAGATGAATGCTGTATTGTACGGGGACTGAACCCGGGACCCCCAAGCACCGGCGGTGTATATTGTATTGTACTGAGAATTATTGCAATCCTTACATGTAAATTGGCGAGAAAAAAAACATATGGGAAATATGGGAGTGTGTGTATGTATGATTGAATGGATTATTTATTCATCGTTTTATTGATTTGTTTATTTATTATAGTTAACTTCGTGTTTACAGCCAAGTTTGAAATACGGAGCGAGTGAATTGTTCTTCCGTCTCTGAGAGAAGGCTGTCTTAGAATGAACAGAGTTTTATTTTTGTAAATTCCATTATTTCCGGGTCGTTGCCTTACACGCTTTCACCTTGCTTACGTTAGAACTATGACTTGTGACACGCATGTATAGAGTGTCAATGCACTTTCTAATTTTATTTCCGCTTGTACTGGAATAACCTTAGACACTTTCTCCCTTGCTTGTTGGAACTTTGACTGATGACATACTGAAATATTTTTCCATTAACGATGTTTGTCACTGCGATACTTATCAGCAGTGATGAAGAAGACAAATAGAAATTTTATGTTTCTTCCCCCTTTAGATGATGTATTTTTGTGGCAATATCTGATTTTTGGCAGAATATCTAATATCTGATGAAAGTTTTACATGTAAGCATTTTCCTTAATTAGATGAAAACCGTACATAGCCTGTCCTGAATGTCGATCGATCGATACCCTGTCTGAATGAGATTTCTCCAGCGGTTGACGAACTTGTAAATAAGAAATTTTTAGATTTTTCGCTGTGGCAATGAATGAATAAACGATGTTAGCGGACATGATGACTTTATTTATTTATAATTAATGAAATCGGGTTGAAAACCCGGTGAAAACATGATGCTTGGGGGAGGGACATAATGAAATCCTTATATATATATATATATAGTATTGAAATAAAGTTTGTTATTATTGTTTTACACAGTTCCATAGTGTGTGTGTGTGTTGATTTTTTTGTGTGTTGAACTTTTTTGCGAGTGATTTAACAGAACGAACTCTGATTTTTTAAGGTGAGAACTTTTTAAATGCCATGTATTATTCACTTAATTATAATGAAAGTTTTTTTGAATAATTATTGAAAAACTACACGGTTTGCTTCTGAGAAACATTATCCGGGAAATAAACCTACGACCATTTTTGTAATCATGCAAGAGGGACATTATTATTATTATTATTATTATTATTATTATTATTATTATTATTATTATTATTATTTTTTACGGATCGTATGTTATACTCTGAACAAATTTATTTGTGAACGTTTTAAAATCGGTGTTATTTGCATTTTTTATGCTTGGTACACAAGCTAATATCAGCTACGCTGCGATTATTTATTCTCTCGTTTGTTACACAAACTCGTTTTTAAAATATTTTATTGGTTCGTTTGCTAAGCAAACTCAGAACACTTGCAGTGTGAACCTACAAATAAAAAGACGGACCATTTACTTGTAGAGTTTTATTTGCTCAATTATAGGATGCTTAATTACAATATGTTTGATTCATTTGTTACGATTTTTTAACTGTTATACCGATCACTTTAAATCAGTTATACCTAATATATATATATATATATATATATATATATATATATATATATATATATATATGTGTGTGTACGTTGTACAGATGGGACTTGAACTGTTTAAGTAAGCTCATTTGCCAATAGATGGCATACTACTACGCTTTGGTAATACAACTGATAATCTTTTTAGGAACGCAAATGTTTGAACTAAGACTAGTATTTGCAGAAAGAAAGAAATGTTTTAGTCTTGGGGGGGAGCGCTTTTCCCCCAACATTATCGTGTTTTAATAGTAAATATTACTGAATGTTAGCCACATAGCGCAAACAATAGCTTTAATGCCAAGAAAGAAAATTTTACGGAACCCCCTAAATACATTGGTTATTGAACACTGTCTTTTGACTTGAAAACCTGTTGTATATCCGCAAAGCAAAAGGAAAATTACGTAGCTATAACTGGCGGGGCCCATTAGTTATAGGCGATTCTAGATTTTAACAGTATTATCTTATAGCAAAAAGAGAATTATGTACGTCTATTTGTAGTATATTTTTACAAGTAACGGGGAGCCCTTCCCCAATAGTTATGGGTTCCTCTAGATTTTAGCAGTATTGTATTACAATGAAGCGAATTGAAATGATGTCCCTCCAACTAAGTGGCTTTTGCCTCCCAGATAGAGCCCATGTCCCTCAACGAGGGGGTTTTGCCTCTCAGATAGACCAACATAGATTTAAACAGTATTATAGCAAAAAATGAAATTATGTAGTCCTATTTGTACTATATCCCTCCAACTAAGTGGTTTTTGCCTGTCAGATAGATTGCCTAAATTTACCAGTATTATAGCAAAAGAGAATTACGTACGACTATTTGTAGTATATTTTTACAAGTAACGGGGGCCCTTCCCCCCTTAGTTATAGGTGACCCTAGATTTAAACAGTATTGTATTACAAGGAAATTATGTAGTCCTATTTGTAGTATAACTGGCGGGTCCCAGTCACAGGATTACTTAGAAATTTTTGAGTTTTACGTCCCACAATTATGCCGGCTAGGCTAAAGGAGACGGTGATTATTTTTTGGTTCGTTTCTTATTTTTATATTCTCCTAATAAATTAGTCGGAGCAAATTGTATTTTCGAACTTGCAAAATAAATCGTTTGCTGTGCAAACTCGTTGTTAAAAATAAGGTGTTTGAACTAAATATGGGAGCTAAAATAAGCTTTTAAAAAGTATATAGGGAGTGGGAGGAAACGGGAAAAACTACCGAGAAAACTTACGCATTTGATGTTTGTCCACCACAATTTATAAAAAAATAAATCCAAACAATGTTTGTCATGAAAATGTTGAAATATTTGGTGTGAACCCGGGACCCAAACACTAGAGGTGAACGCTTTACCACCGAGCCACCGCGGCCCCCAGGCTTACTTAGATTTTAACAGTATATTACATTATAGCAAAAGGAAAATTACGTAGCTATAACTGGCGGGGCCCATTAGTTATAGGCGACTCGAGATTTTAGCAGTATTATATTATAGCAAAAAAGAGAATTATGTGTTTTTACCATATACATTGACATGTGTTAAAGTTCCCCATTAGTTAATTCCTACAATTACGGGTTTTTCTGAATAGGTAATAACATAATGATGATAATTATGTTCAACTGAAGGGTCATATGTGTTGGTGGGTCCCCCTTAGGGATTTGTAATATAATGAACGTTTGGTGGTTTACTGATAGAAGAAGAATTAACTATGCCCTCACAAACTATGTTTTATTAACAGAACACAACTGCGAGAAGGGTACTTATTTAATGCTATCAGTAGTATTTAATGGCTAAAAAGAAATATATATCATATTTTACCTTTTAAAATATAAATATATATTCAGGACTAATAATAAATACGTCAACACGGCACACGGCTTAAACTAAACTAAAGTTAATTTAAAATTTCTCCGACAGATGTCACTGTTAGTGGTGGGAGGGGGAGAACACTTGATAGAACATGATATAACATGTATTTGATGTGTACGCTTATCATTTTTTCTTACGTCGGCGTGCGTTAAAGATCACAGAGAAAGCTTTCCTGATTATTTAACCTATTTTAATAGTATTAAATAAAGTATACAGGATTACCACTATATTTATTGAGACCTGTTTTATTACAGATATTGAAGCTCTGCTAAGCGTTGTGGTGCTAGCAATTATATATATTAAAAGTACCGACTATTCCAGCTGAGATTTCTTCTTTTTCTTTTTTGTGGATTGTGAACGGAGAACTAAGCCTTGAAACGTATGTATTTCTTATGGTTATTATGATTTTTTTTTTAAAAAAAAGAAAGAAATTATATAGTTTTTAATTGTACTTGACTTGTATTTAACCAATATTAATGAACAAAGAGAGACTCTCTCTCTCTTTCTCTCTCTCTCTCTCTCTCTGTGTGTGTGTGTGTGTGTGTGTGTGTGGATATTTTTAATAGAATAGTTTATAATTCAATATAGGTGAATATATTTACTGATTTTTCATAAAGTAACTTGATTGATTTCTATTTACATATTACTAATTAACTAAAGGTGATTAATTTTTTCTTTTATATGATATTATCATGTGAGCGTTGCTTAAAAGATGTATTTATTTGATCTTTTTTTTATTAAAGTGGTGTTGATTACTCAAAATAGTTTTTTCTTTGTTTTATTTTTTAGATGGATTTCTTCTGCCCGACTGAAGAATTTAACATGATTGATGAGATCTACCTGCAAGAGGTTTTGCGCGGTCTCAACGAGTACCCTAGGGTTTTTAGTACGTGGAAAGCCATCATGGAATTAAGCAGACTTGGCCATAGGGGATCGGTGAGATGTGAAGCCTTATTGCGGACCCTTCGTGTCTTTGAAGGTAATGATACACTAATTCTCCAGCACTGTGTAAGCAGTGCTGACGTACTGGATTTGTTTGTGTACGGTTTTTCCGTAGTAAAGAATCATATGAATTGGCTCTAGATAAAGTTATGTATTTATTAGCTTGTGGGGAAGGTCAGGTAGATAGGATAAATGATACAGAGTTATCTGAGTTTTTTGATTTTGGCTCGCGATTTGTTTTGGAACCATGCTTAATCCCATCTGAAAATAATAATAATGCCATAGTCATGACCCCTCAAGAAACTCATAACTTGAGTCCTAATAATTTATATTTGTTATCAAATGAAGATTTAGCTTTCCTAAATGATAAAGCAGATGGGATTGGCAATTTAAATTCCGTTGAATTACCAATTGAAGAAGAAATGAGGAGATTGGTTGAAAATGAGGACAATGCTGTGGTTATACCCACGCAACAGGTCCAGGGAGAAAATCCTGTATACAATACAACTCAATATTGTGTACAGGATAATCATGACTATGGGAACCAATTGATTTTTTCTCCTCAGCCTGGACCGTCATCTGCTAGTGTCCCACCAATGGTTGGACATGGCAACATAAATAAGAATAGTGCAAGTAGTACTACTGGTAGTCATAATAGTGGTAGTACAAGTGGTAGTAGTAGTGATAATAATAATGGCGGGGATAATCAAAGCGATAGTAATTTCGAAGTTGTAAGACAAAGCAGACAAAGGTTTCGTAAGTTTCATCTTACGGGCCATGAAATTGTCGTCAGACCTGTGGGTGATGAAAGGAATATTAATAACCCAGAGGCATATATCGAGAGTTTAATCGATTTTGCGTTGGAACATGTGATCTCCAATGCACGCCCCATGGACTACATTGGTTTATACGTTGAAAGTAGTAATAGTACTAATAACAAACCAGTGTATGTCCCGTTTAGAAGAAAGGACAATTTCACTGCTAGAACAGTCCTCACTTCAATCGAACGAGTACTAAATTCGAATGAGGTGTTCCTTTTAGGGGAAGAAGTATTGTTTCGATTCCATATAGCAGAGAATTTGCACGGACAAGGAAGACCTAATGCAATGAGTGCTGTCCAAAAATACTGCAAATACCAAGATTACTTGGAAAAGCGATTAATTCGCATTGAAAATAAGAATATGTACTGCCTCCCCATGGCCATAATATATGGAATAACAAAACATACCGCAAGTAGTCAAGTTTTATGTAATTTAAAAACAAGAGACTATGATAATTGGATTCTTAAAGCAGAAGTTCTCTGCGAAATGGCAGGAGTTAACGTTCAAAGTAAGCAAGGTTGTGACATCTCTGATCTGGACCTCTTTCAAGCATATTTGAAAGGGGAATATCAAATCGTTGTTTATGAGGAGGTTGAAAAGAATAATCGGGAATATATAGTACTTTACCCGGGAGAACACGCAGAAAATAAGATTTTTATCCTATATCAAAGAGGTAACACTATTGGTCATTTTGAACCCATTCGTAATATTACAAGTTTTCTTAGCAAACGGAAGTATTGTTATTATTGTTTGGAAGGTTATGATGAAAGATATCATGCACACAAGTGTAAAACTCGTTGTACTTTTTGCGAACATACTCACGAACGGGACGATACTGCAAACAGAATTAAATGTAATGCATGCAATAGAGAATTTGCTGAGGGTATTTGTTTTGACAGCCATCTGACACATAATAAAGCGGCTAAATCCGTATGTGATAATGTAAAGCTCTGCATCGATTGTGGTATCATCTTTGATAAGAGGGGGCGAAAATCTGAACACATGTGTGGTGAACATTTTTGTTCAACATGCCGCGCGTATGTTGATACAAATCATACATGTTTTGTTCAGAGACAGCAACCTGTTCATACGAAAAGGTTTATGTACATTACCTATGATGTAGAGACGATGTTGAAGGCGCCGAATGAGCGCGGTGAAAGGGAACATGAAGTTGTACTGGTGTGTTGTCATCATGTATGTCACGTCTGTATAAGAAAAGGTATCGATGAGCCTTGTAAATCGTGCGGTGACAATATTGGAAATCGTTCGTTTTCTTTTAAGACAATGACGGATTTTATTAACCACGTGTTAGTAGAACGTCCTGTCTTTCAGAAAATCCTGGCGATCGCTCATAATGCATCCAGATATGATGGTCTCTTCTGTCTTAGAACTCTAATAGAAGACCAGCATATTGTACCTAGTGTTCTTATTCAGGGTCAAAAGATTTTTAATATTAACATAGGTAACCGTATCTTTTTTCGCGACTTTTTCCTCTATATTGGTGCTAAATTATCCAAATTACCGAAAACGTTAGGCCTTAGTCAAAATTTAAAGAAGGGAGATTTCCCATATTTGTTTAATACTGAAGAAAATCAAAATTATGTCGGTCCCTACCCTCCGCTTAAGTACTATGACCCTGAGGGACGAAGCACAGAAGAAAGAAAACAATTGGAAGCCTGGCACCAAGAACGTGCGGAAAGTGGCGAGGAGTTTAACCTGCAGAAGGATATGTTGGCTTATTGTAAAAATGATGTTAGAATTCTAACAGAAGCGGTCATCAAATTTAGCGATATTATTGAAGAGAAAACGGAGGGTTTGCAATGTTTCATAACATCATCAACCATTGCAAGTCTTGCAATGCGTACATATCGTACCTTGCACTTACCGGAAAATACTATTCCTATCATTCCCGCGTTGGGATTTCATCATAAGACCAAGTATAGTACAAAAGCTATGCAATGGCTTATGTATATGGAAGACCAATTAGGGATAGAAATCCAGCATGCTAGGAGAGGTGGGGAAAAGTATATTGGTAGGTACAAGGTCGATGGATGGCACGAAGGACTCAACGCTGCCTTCGAGTATTACGGATGTTTTTTCCATGCCTGCCGTACTCGTACAATACGATGGAAAAACGCTATGAGCAAACCATGCGCCGCCGTAAGTACCTGAAAAGTATAGGTGTAAACCTATATGAAATATGGGAATGTTCTTGGGATAATAAGATAAAGACGGACAAGGAAGTGCAAAAGTTTGTTCAAGAACGTTGTACTAATCTACCTGATTTTCTTATTCCTAAGAACTGTTACAACGGTGGTCGCACGGAGGTCTTTCGTTCTTACGTCAATTGTACGAGTGATGAGCGTATATCTTATGCCGATGTAACTAGCCTTTACCCATGGGTAATGGCGCGTAAACCTATGCCGGTTAAATCACCTAAGATTCACACGGGACCGGACTTTCCAGATGTGGAAAGTATTCACGGTGTAGTCAAATGCACAACTGTCCCTGCAAAGGACCTCTATTTTCCGATCTTACCATACGTTGCGGGAGGTCGATTACTTTTCGGCCTTTGCCGCACATGTATGGAAGAAGAAAACACTAATGAATGTACTCATAGTGATGCTGAGTGTGCTCTCACAGGAACATTTTGCACTCCAGAGTTACACCTTGCTCTTAAAAAAGGTTACAAAATAATCGATATACATGAGATATGGGAATTTGAACTCTTAGATCCTGAAGAGGGGAATTCAGGTGGACTATTCGGGAGCTATGTGAATTCCTTCCTTCAGATGAAGCAGGAAGCCTCTGGTTTTCCTGCTTACTGTACCAGTGAAGAAGACAAACATAAATATATCGAAGAATATTATGCTCATGAAGGCATACGATTAAATTATGATAATATTAGGACGAACCCTGGATTGAGGCAATGTGCAAAACTATACCTCAATTCATTGTATGGAAAGTGGGGGCAGCGCACAGATATGTCACAGAGTATAATTGTTAGTGATGAGGTTACATTTCTTAGGTATTTAACTACGGCAAGGTATGAAATTCAAAGTGTGGTACCAATTGATGATGACCATCTCATTGTCACATACAGAGACATTGAAAACGAAAACGTTCCGTTAGCGTTTTCTAATGTGATACTAGCCGCATTTATTACTTCGTGGGCTAGACTTAGACTTTACGAACTACTGACGACTGTAGGACCTGACAGAGCAATTTACTGTGACACTGACAGTATCATGTATCTACAGAAAAAAGATGAGGAACCCTTGTTACCGCTCGGAAACTATTTGGGTGATCTTACAAATGAAATTCCTGAAGGTTGGGAGTTTACAACCTTTATAGGTCTTGGCTGTAAAAACTACGCAATGCGGCTAACAAATGCCCAAGGGGATGTTCGCGATATATTCAAAATTAGGGGGATAACACTAAACGATAGAACCTCTCAAAAAATTAACTTTGAGAGTTTCTATAAATTAGTGTCTGGACAATTAGAGTCCACAGTAATAGAAAACCCAAACAGTATCGTTCGTAGACCGGGGTTCCGTATCTTTAGCTGTAGGGAGACAAAGACACACCGTGAGGTCAACAAAAAACGAAAACGTATTGACGAACCTGACGTAACTGACGATGAACCAGTACAAAAACGTGCAAGTGTACCTTACGGTTATAGACCCACGAATGAATGAATGTGAGTTGTATGAATGTCTCTTTTTTAAACCGGCTCGTATATTCGTTCTTAAAATCGCTTGTAAAAATATTTATTTTTAATTTATTCCTAATTTATTTTAATTTATTCATAATTTATTTTTTTTTCATTTCAAGCTTTAATTTCATATCCCAGTGATTTTTTTATCCGTTTCATTAGTATGTATACTCCGAACAATCAACGATTGTGAAAATATTAAAATTCACATGTTTGAAAATATGTGAATGTATGAGTGTGAGTGTGTATATAAAGCAGAGTCTCTATTGTATGCATTCATTTGATTACAAGATGTTAAAGTTTCAACATCCCTCTACTATTTTAATTGCTGGTCCTTCAAGGGCTGGTAAAACTTGTTTTGTAAATCGTTTACTTAATGAATGTGATCAAATGTTTAGTATAAAATTTAATGATATTGTTTGGTGTTATGGTGCAGTAATACCAAAATTAGATGCAAATGCAAAAATACGTTTTGTAGAGGGATTACCTGACATGAATAATTTTGAAATTAAAGAAAATTCATTATTAATACTTGATGATTTAATGTCGGAAACTAATGGCGATGTTGCTAATTTATTTACAAAGTATGCACATCATAAAAAGTTAACTGTAATATTTATTATTCAAAATTTATTTCCAAAAGGAAAACATGCACGTGATATTAGTTTAAATGCACATTATATTATAGTATTTAAAAATCCACGTGACAAATTACAAATACAATATTTAGCAAGGCAAATTATGCCTCGGTATAGTAAAGAAGTCGTGAGTGTGTTCGAAGAAGTAACACGGGAGCCTCACACTTATTTATTATTTGACTTGACACAAAAAACAAACGATGCATTGCGAATACGTACAAATATTTTTCCGAATGAAATCATGCATGTGTACGCTAACGTAAAAGACATGCATACAGAAATTTTTGTTTAGTCGGCATCAAGATGTTGAAGGTGAAACAACACTACAGCACGCTCCGTGCTCTGTGCAAATGCAAAAATGCAAAACGAAAACAAATTTTACAAAATGCTTCAGGGGATTTAATAAGAACAATATCTCAAGTAGCTAAAAACACAATAAAAGGAAACATTCCTTTAAATTCTCGTCAGAAGCAACGTTTACGTAGACATAAAAAGATCTTACGTGCTCTATCTCAGCAGCGTACTGCATTAAATAAAAAGAAGAAGTTGTTACTACAAAAAGGTGGTGCGCTTTTACCGTTAATCTTGGGACCACTTCTTGCAGCAGTAGGAAGTAGTATTTTCAGTCGTTAAATATGTCAGAGTTACGTAAAATGATTTTAGTTCCTGAAAATGCTGTACATGAAATTCAATCAAATCTTAAATCCATAGATTCACATCAGTCACGTTTAGATGAAGAAATGAATAATACCTTAAAACGCCGTGATCTTAGTGTACAACAAAAGTGGAAATTATATCAACAAGCTTTGCATCGTTATTTACAGTATACATCTTCTTCTTCACATAAGCCTATTACTTTACCTATCATTCAAGAAGAAGAAGAAGAAAAATTATCATCAAGTTCCAAACAAGATAGCAATACTTCTATTTTACCATTTGTATCAGACATTTTACAATCAGTACCGAAAACACTTCGTAGGAAAACAGATCTATTATTAAAACAGTTGACAAGTTCTGATAAAATTCAGTGGGATAAGTCTGGCATTGTACGTATTCAAGGAAAAACAATACCAGGTTCACATATTATAGATTTAGTAAATGATGTTGTTCGTACAAGAAAATATTCAAGAAATCCTTTAGGTATTCATGAATTTAAAAATTTATTAGAAGATCTTAATGTTCCTAAAGAATTTATTGGTACACCTATTAGCACACCAGCATCAAAAGTAAATAGTAGTAGTAGTAGACAACGTATTCGTAAAGTAAGAAAATCTACTAGTCCTGCAGTAGTTGCTAATTTATTTAAACAGTGGAAAGAATATAGTATGTAAAAATGACAAAATTATCAAAAATATATTATGATTATTCAAATCCTGATTCTTTATCAAGTATACAAACATTACAACGCAAAACAAAGTTATCTAAAAAGAAAATTAAAAATTGGTTAGCTTCTCAAGATGCTTATACATTACATGCACCAGCTCGTAAAGTTTTTGAACGTAAAAAGTATTATGTTAGTGCACCAAATGAAACATTACAAATGGATTTAGCAGATATGCAAAATATTGCAAAGTATAATAATAATTATAAATATATATTATGTTGTATTGATATTTTTTCACGTTACGCATATTGTGTTCCGTTAAAAACAAAGAAAGGTCCTGAAATGGTAAAAGCAATAACAAAAATTTTTAAAAATTTCAAGTTACCCGTGTTTAACGTACAAACAGATTTAGGCGGTGAATTTTATAATCGTCATGTAAAACAATTGTTTAAAGAATATGAAATTAATCATTATAGTGTTCATTCCGAAATTAAATGCGCGTTAGCAGAACGTTTTATACGTACATTAAAAGAAAGATTGTATCGTTATTTTACTGCAAAGAATACTTATCGTTATATTAATGTATTAGATCAAATTGTAAAAAATTATAATCATTCATACCATTCAAGTATTAAAATGGCACCTGCACAAGTAAATGATTCCAATGTGAATCAAGTGTGGGAAACATTATACGGAAATAAAAATAATAAAAAGAATATAACATGTAAATTTAATGAGGGTGATTATGTACGTGTTAGTAAGTATAAACATGTATAAGAAAAAGGATATTTACCTAAATGGTCACAAGAAATATTTATTGTTGACAAATGTATGAAGTCAGATCCTGTCACTTACAAATTAAAAGATTGGAACGGTGAAGAAATTAAAGGAATATTTTATGCACAAGAATTACAAAAAGTAATTATAAATTCAAAGAAAACATATCTCATTGAAAAAGTATTAAAACGTAAAAAAGGGTGGATGTATGTAAAATGGTTAGGATATCCATCAAGTATGAATTCGTGGATTAGATCAGATTCTATTCAGTCTGCAAAATGAATTCGAACTTTACACGCGACTTTTACGTTACTCTTCCTTCAAATGCAAGTAGCAATCTTTTTGAGAATAATACTACATCATCATTTCGAGTTAAATTGGCACAACCTATTGATTTAAGTGATGGGGAATGGGGTGTTGCATTAACACAAATTAATATTCCGTGGAGTTTTTACAATGTTGGTGAAAATGAAGAAATTATAATTACTAGTGTTATCGATGATAAAGTTGAACCCTACCATGTTCCAATAACACCGGGATATTATTCATCAATTGAATCAATTCTACAATTAATTCCTGAAAATGTTCGTATGTTACACTATTTACAAAATAAAAATCAAGTTGTTATTAAACATTCTTTAAAATTAGAAGATCAATGTATGATTGGTGTTACACCGGGTTTACAACAGATTTTTGGATTTATTAATGAAAATACGCTTGATGTTAAAAATGTTATATACACAAAAGTTAAAAATGTTGATTTAATATTAGCACGTGGAAAATTTCCATGTGATTTAGATTATAATATTCCCAATACAATTAATGTTTGCATTGATATTGTAAAACAACAACAAAATATAGGTCCATTAGTTCGAAAACTTAGTGTATATAATGTACAACACGGTCATGTAAAATCTTTTGTATTTCACACACCACATTATGTTAAAGTTGAAAAGAAATATTTTGATACAATAGAAGTAAACTTAAAAGATGAACACGGGTTAAAATTACCATTTCGTTTTGGAACTTCAAACCTAACACTTCACTTTAAACGAAAATGATTTCTGAAAGTATTGATGATAGTTTTTACATTACATTAGTTTCAAATGCTAGTGCTGATGTATATCCTACAAATAGTCCAACACATTTTATTAATCAATTAAAAAATAATATTAGTTTATCAGAATCCGATTGGTATGTAGGATTAAGTGAAGTACATATTCCATTAACATGTTATAATGTTACCGCGGGTGAAAACGTTATATGGTACAAATTTAAAAATGCAGAACCTATGAAAAGTAAAATTCTTGTTGGATATTATCCATCCATTCATCATTTACTAGAAGAATTAAACGCAATATCGAGTTTTATAAGATTTAGTTTTTCAAATGTTGTACATGTTGAATGTGATGAACATGTAGAATCAGTTACATTGTCGCCTATATTAGCTTTACAATTAGGTTTTTCTGAAAAATCAGATCTTGTAAAAGAATCTCATGGATTCAAACAACCATACATAGATATCGGATATCCCCATCAAATTTTTATTTATACAGATATTATACAATATCAATTTTTAGGTGATACAAAAGCACCATTATTACGTATAGCAACAATCTCTGATATTAAATATGGAAAAGTTCAAACAATTACATTTGAAGATATTCATTATATGCCACTTGCAAAATTTTGTTTTAATACAATTGAAATACTATTAAAAGATCATGCAGGGCGAAATTTGCCATTTCGTTCTGGGACACTGACCGTAACACTACATTTTAAACGCTCTCCGGCATCTTCTAAATAATAATAATAAAAATGAGAGCAAGACGTGTTACTTATCATCGTGGGCGCGGAATACCATATTTTTCAGGACCTGTATATCAAAGGGGACATGGTATAGGTAGTTTCTTTAAAGGATTATTTCGTTTTGCTTTACCATTTCTTAAACAAGGTGCAAAAACTGTAGGACGTCAAGCATTACAAACCGGTATGCAAGTTGCGGGTGATGTATTAGAAAATCGACCATTTAAAGAATCGGTTCGTGCACGTGTAAAAGAAGCTGGTAATAGTTTAAAGACAAAAGCAATTAATAAAGTTGGGCAGTTGCTAACTGGTAACGGCAAGAGACGGTCACGCAAGAGGAAAGCTCCTGCAATTGTAAAGTTTGGACCACCAACAAAACGTAAACATATACAGGACATCTTTTCATAATGGCGTTCCTAAATTCAAATAGTTTTGAATGTTGTACCAATGAATTTGATTTCTTTTCTATACCAATGACACAAACAGCTATTGAAGCAACTACAAATGCTGAATATCGTCCTATTTCCACATTAACCTCAGAAGGACCTATTGAATTTGTTATTCCGGGAGAAACAGGTGAATTTATTCATCCTGCATATCTATATCTTTATGTACGTTGTAAAATTACTAAAGCTGATGGTACAACTTTAGCTGACGATGATGTTGTCGCACCCGTAAATAATTTCTTACATTCTTTATTTAGTCAAATTGATATTTCGTTAAATGATAAATTAATTAGTTCTTCATCAGGATCTTATCCTTATCGTGCATACATTGAAACATTATTAAATTATTCTCATGATGCTTCTCAAACACATTTAGCATGTGCCATGTGGCATAAAGATACTGCAAAAAATTTTAATAAATTAGATAATACAAATGCTGGTTTTCAAAAACGTGCTAATATGGTGAAAAATAGTAAATCTTTTGAAATGTATGGACGTCTTCATACGGATATTGTAAGTTTAGATCGTATGCTTCCTAACAAAGTAAGTTTGCGTGTAAAACTACATCGTAGTAAAGATAATTTTTGCTTAATGTCTGCTGAAAATACAAGTTATAAAGTTGCACTTGAGGAAATTATTCTTCATGTACGTCGTATTGATGTAGCTGCAGATTTAGCTATGCAATTAAATACACGAATGGGTTCGGAAACAGCCAAGTTACCTCTGACGAGAGTGGAAACAAGATCTTATACTATACCTGCACAAGTAAAGTCTTACAGCCTTGATAATCTTTTCCTGGGTAATGTTCCTAAAGGCCTGATTATTGGTTTCATCTCCAACACAGCCTTCAATGGGAAATCACATCTTAATCCCTTTGAATTTCGAAACTTTAACGTTAACAAACTGCAATTACAAGTCGGTTCAAAATCATTTCCTCCCAACCCCCTCACACCCGATTTTAATAATAATTTATACCTTCTAAGTTACTATACTTTGATTTCAGGTACTGGTATATATTATCAAAATTATTCACATACTGTTACTCTTGATGAGTATCCAAACGGATATGCTCTGTATGCATTTATTCTATCTCCAACAGGAACTTTAGATGATAACACGTGGGATGTAGTACGCGATTCCCCTGTAAATTTAAAAGTATCATTTTCAGAAACTTTAACTGAACCTGTTACATGCATTGTGTACGCACAATTCGATTCTTTAGCACAAATAGACAAAGACAGAAATATTTATACTGATAACACCTTCTAATTTATTTAGTTGAGTACAATGCGGGTTGTTGTTCACTTCTCGGCGTATCATGATAACGAAGATGAGTTTATTATAAAAGAGCTAGCCATTGTAAATCCTGACGTTCCCTTTTTTCAAAATTGGGTTTTTAAACCACCATTTCCTTTAAATAACTTATCTGAGCCAATCATAAGCACAAACAAATATCTAGGTGAGAATGTGTATGGCATTACCTGGCACGAAGGGGATGTAGAATATTCACATCTTAAGGAAATTCTTCAAACATATTGTTCAAATACTACAACCATATACACATACGGAATAAATAGAAAGTGTTTTCTTCAAGAAATTCTTCAAAGAGAAGTTACAAATTTGGAAGAAATAAACTGTCCAAAGTATACTGCATTAAGTTTTCACGTTCATCGGTGTGCACATAATAAGCATCGTTTCGGACAATATAGATGTACTGTTCATGAAGCATTACTGTATAGTGAATATGTGAAAGTGTATGATTATGTGTTACATGTGAATAACAGTGATAATTACATACCTACTACAATTAAAAATAATCTTTATCATGTATAGTGATGAATTATTAAAAGTGTTACTAACTGATAAAGTGACTGGTGCAAGTGTTACTGGAATTTACCCTATTGACAAACTTCCTGTAACGGTAAAACCTCCTGCAGCACTTGTGATTAATCTTGATACATCTGATTCTGCTGGTTCCCACTGGGTTGCAGTGTACATCAATAAGAAAAAACATGGATACTACTTTGATAGTCTTGCTATGGACATTCCCAAGGAAATAAAAAACTTTTTGTCGAAAAATACTAAAATGTACTTTACAAATATTCAACAATATCAACATGATAATTCTGTGTTATGTGGTTATTTTGTCTTATATTTTCTGCATCATATTATTCGCACTCAATCATTTGAAAAGTGTTTAAAATTGTTTAACAAGAAAATTTTGAAAAAGAATGATGCTATTGTTTATAAACATGTAAACAAATTTTTAAAAAGAAAACACAAATAATTTTTTTTTAATTTTTTTTATTTATTTATTTATTTTTTTTAAATTTACATTTTTTAATTTACAATAAAATTTTTTTTAAACTTACACCCATGCATTTTATTTACAATTCCTCATTACCATCTTGATAATGCATTAGTTAATGCTGTTGATCTTTCATATTTCCACCAATAATTCAACTGTTGTGCATTACGATATGCACATCCTGATTTCTTTACAATACTTGTGTGAAAAGAACAATATTCATTAAATGTATTTCCACATAATTCATTTAATGAAGGACAATGTTTTGTTTCTAAATCAATGACATTATCTAATGCAAATATTCTTTTAATCCAAAGAGATTTTTCTAAACCTTTACAATAAAAGGTTGAATTCTTTGCGCATAATTGATATACAAGGTTTCGTATGCATGATACAGTATATCCAGTTTTGTTATTCCATTTCAATCCATGCAAATTTAATGTTAACCTGTCAATTTGTTTTTGACATCCTAGTGATAATAAATTATATTCAACTGGTGATTTTACCAAGCAATGGAAATTTACTGTATCATCGCATGCAGTTAAACAAAACTCACGAATAATAAATTCGTTATCAGACATTTTAAAACCTTGAATATCAATAATATACTGATTTACACATGGTGAAATTTCATTTGTATGAAAAATAAAAAACGGAATTATCTGTCCAACAAATTCTGTATTTTGTAAAAGATCACACGTTTTATGCATAAAGCATCGAAATGAGATTTCACTATGTTCTTGTTCAAACACTTCAAAGAGTTCACTAAGAGTTTTGTCAAGAGATAAATACTTCACTGCAAATGATCCAGTATTATGAAAATGTCTACATTCATGAGGAAGATGTAACTTGCATTCCACGCATTCCATTGGATTATTGTTGTGTAAGTATACTTTTATAGTTTTTATTACACAGTTCACATTAATGTTTTCACCATTACATAACACACATGAAACACTAGCACTATTCGAATACATTTTTTTCAATCTGAAATATTCGCTTTCCGTTTGTCTTTTCTTATGAAGATCTCTAGTAATTCCGGTAAATAGTCTGTATCACTTAATAATTCCACATAGGCGTCATAAAATTTTTCTCTTGTTAATAGTCCGATAATATGCGTGTTTGCGTACAAATAAAACACATCATCTTCAACACTAGGACTTGCTATAATACTCCAAGCACGGATTTCCAATAATTCTGGACGCGTCGTCATACAATCATGATCAAAATCATGATTAGATCCTGTCGTACACCCATCACATATTAGTGTTTCATTAAAATTCCATTTTTCAATGGCCTTCTTTATACATTCGCGATCCACTTTTTCACTATTACAACAACAATCTAAAGCCCAAAATCGTGATGTTCTTGATAATACAATTGGAGATGATGGCGGTGTTGGTGAAACTGTTAGCGCTGGTGAATCTATTGCATCAAAATCAAATTCTTCATCTGACGATGATTCGTATATTTCTGTTTCAGCATCAGATATTGCTTCAATATTGCTATTGCAAAGATCCTTCTTCTCATACGACTGCATGATGTATCTTTATATATTTTGTCTCTTATAACCTGTATTTAAAGTATTTTCATAACCGCAAGGTAATCACGTGTTCGGCATTCCCAACATTAAAGTTATTTTTATTAGTTTGTCCCCAATTTGTGATGCTTATCTCCCACGTCCGCAATCTTCCTTTTGTTCACCTACCGCGGCGCCAAAGTTATTTCTATCAGTCTGGCGGTATTCTGTAATGTTTACCAAACGTGTCAACGGTCTTCCTTTGTATTTAAATTCAAGTTTTAGCAAGCACACATCATCACTCCTACCCAACCGGGTTTCCAAAAGCGCGCGAAAAGTTCAGTTTATGTCTTAAGTTCATCAGCAACAGACGTACGGAAACCACGCTCTGTATATGTACCATCATAGTGTATCATACCGTACACGAGGTTTTACCACGCTCACCGAGTATGCTATGCATACGATCCAACAAATTAAAAAGTTCCGCATGAATAAATATTTCCCTCCCATCATACAATATTCAGCTCCAATGATAAGGGTCCCGGATTCGATCCCAGTGCGTATCACACATTATAAGTGTTCTGAGCTTCTTATTTTTAACAAATAAAACAATTTCCTACCACTTTATGAGATTTCATAGAAATCGAACCGTTAAATATATTAGGAGAATATCTTTTTTTTTTATTCTCTCACATATTGTTCGTGTAATCTTTTATTCTCTCAGAATGACGTATCAACAGATTTAATTCAAATTTCCATTATTATTATTATTTTTAAAAATACCCAGTATAAAGTCTCTACAGACACGTATACAAACTCGAAAAAAGAGTACATGACCTTTTCCAACAATACAGACATGTCAGCACAACTAAAAACAGAAATATAACAACTTTCCAATACACGTAAGCAGGTCATCAAACCCTAATGACCTAACCCAACCATCTGACAAGATCCATTAAAGAACCATGTTAAAACATCATTATTACGTAAAGTACCATTAACATTCTTGCTTTTCGGGTGTAGAAGTTTGTCTCCAACTACTATAGCGTTAAGAAATACAAGTTTTATTGACTATTTGGTATTCTATCTTAGATGTTACATGTTAATATTTATATAGAATGGGTCCGCGTCATTTATATGTATATTGAGAGATCGGATTTCGTCTGCACGTACACGGAAAGAAAAGCAAATAATTGGGTGAAGTAATTTCTACATTTTGTGACTGAAATTTTGGGAGTTTCTCCGGGGGGGAATGAATTTTCTTCGGGGGGGGGAGATTTCCCCCCGGGCTACCCCCTGAATTCAACCCTGACTCTGACTGTGGCCACTGGTCCAATATTGTCTTCTAGACTTACTGACACAAAATGAAAAAGTTTTAATAAATGTTATCAAACAATAGAACCTGTTGATTATCATTTCAAAGAAAAACTTCTGGAATAAGAGTAAAGACTTTTGCGCCATACTGTATAAACACTACTCTTTAAAAATGTTAATTGTACCATTTCAAATTAAACAAGACATAATATTTACTTGTCTCTTCATGTCTTAGTGCTACTTGTTTGGAATTTACACAATACTATTTAATAGGTCGAGTTTGCAGATCTAGACGAGATAAAAACAACGAGCCAATTTAATAAGCACACAAGAAAATCGAAGATAAATAATCATTTTCTAGACCTGTTTTATTTCATTAGTAGACCCAACTAAAATCAATGTTTTGAGACCGAATGCTACTTTATAATTTACATTGTAATAACTTCTAATATTATTATATTAGAAACTAAGTCCATGTTTGTGTTCCTCTGTAAATGAAATAAGTGCCATCCGTGACCAGAACTATGGTATGCAGGGCCGACCCTAGACAATTTGCCGCACCGTGCAGTGACATTTACCGCCTCACTTCTCCAGAAAGAACAAATCTTTAAAAGATACGATTTTAAGTATGCTACACTATCATAAACAACGAAGGGGAGAGAAACTGCACTCACACTCAGAAAGGCCTAAACGCTATAAAATACAATTTCGTTGTGACTGTTTTTTTTTTAAATAATGATCTATTATATTAGTAAAAAATAAAGCAAACACACCTGCAGAGAAAAGATGGTAATACTTTTTATATAATTCATTATCGAGCTTCAATCTCAATATATCAGTTTGCAATTGCAGTGTGATTGCTCTTGATTTTCCTTCTGCATCTGTTAAAAAATAAGAAAACGTGTTTCCATCTTCAATGATAAAGAAATTGTTTGTGACAAAGATAAGACTAGTTTCCACAACGAAACTGTGATAACTACAGCTCACAGATGACGAGAAGAACCCTAGCAGAAGTAGTGTGACGTAGGTATGGGCTCGCCCACTTTTCACACGGGGGTTTCAAATGACACCACGGAATAGCACACAGATGACTACCCAGAGTAGCAGACGACATCTAAGTATAGACCACACCTCAAAAACCGAAAATGGACTTGACCGTGTCGTTGACCTTTCCCCGCTTCCCCTGTTTTAGGGTTCTTCTCGTCATCTGTGAGCTGTAACTAAATGGAGCACATGCTCGCTACTGTTCGAGAATTTACCGTAATTTTTCTATTTGACAACAATCAAGCAATTCATACTGGGATTTCTTTGACTATTTGTTTTAACACTGTCTATGTGACCTTATACTTATGTGACCTAAATATGATTTATGAATATAGTATTCAAATAGAAGGTCAGCTTAGTAAATTTAACTACCATCATCATGAAGACTGTTTACAACAACAACAAAAAATATTTATTTTAAATAATATAGTTATGAAAGATTTTGCCGCCCCTCGATACCTGTCACCCCGAGCAAATGCATGTATTGCACATATAGTAGAGCCGTCCCTGATAGTATGTAAGAAATCAGCTATTTTATAATAGGCATTCACAAGCCAAACCGATTTATTCCAATTTTGGCTGTTTATTTATTCTACCCTAATTATCTTGGATTACCTTGCATTATTTTGCGAGCCAGACTCCATAATTAACTCCATAATTCAACACTTTGCCAATCTGAGCATTGAAGATTTACACAGCCATTGTGATTACCTCCATTTCAGTTCGTCTATGTGGAGCAGTGGTGATTACATGTTGTTATAAGTGTTACATTATATTATACAGGGTGTCCAATATACAATGCAACCCGAAATTTGGGATGGTAGAACTTTTGAACCTGAAACGATACACAAATAATGGTTATACCAAAACGAAGCTTTGTTCATGCATATATTTTTAAACTAGGAAGCAACGATTGGAGTGCACTAGGAACCATACAGTGTTCCCAGATGTAACCGAAGGTGTAAATCGTTTTTTTTTTTTTTTTTGCAAAACACGTAAATTGACTCATACGTATCGATGTTCTGAGGTTAATTTTCAGTTTGTTTAATTGGAGTAGCTTAGAAATTGTGGAGCAGGTTTTTCATTTCCACCGATAACTAATCGGATGAGACCTCTGTAAAGGGGAACTAGGGAAATCGTAGTTTTCATAAATTAACACTCTGAATTGGCAACATTGCTGACGTTACAGTGCATCAAAAGGTGTGTTAAGGATCTGTCTACATTATGCAATTCCTGAAAACAGTGAAAAAGAAACTTTGAAATAATCATGATCAAACTTTTACTTACATGCACCCGGCAACACTGCTATTCATTTCTATGGGCTACTTAAAGCAAGAAGTATACAAGAACAATCCTCAAACTATACAAGACCTGGAAACGAAGATTCGCAGTACCATTGAGAACATTAACACTTGTACTCTTCGTAAAGTTACTGCCATGATGAATCGTGTGAACCAGTGCAGTGATGGTATCCAGACAGGGGACACTTCCAGCATCTGCTGTAGAGCTGATAACTAATTTCGTGATAATATCAGTGTTGCCAGGTGCATGCAAGTTAAAGTTTTATCCTGATTATTTCAAAGTTTCTTTTCCATTGTTTTCAGGATTGCATAACGTAGACAGATCCTTAATACACCTTTTGATGCACTGAAACATCAGAAATGTTCCTAATTCAGAGTGTTAATTTACGAAAACTACGATTTCCCTAGTTCCCCCTTACAGAGGCCTCATCCGATTAGTTATAGGTGGAAATGAAAATACTTTTTCCTGCTCCATAGTTTCTAAGCTACTCCATTTAAAAAAAAACTGAAAATTAACGACAGAACATGCATACTTACGAATTATGAGTCAATTTACGTTTTGCAAAAAAAAAAAAAAATGATTTACACACCTTCGGTTACATCTGGCAACACTGTGTGGTTCCTAGTGCACTTCAATCGATGCTTTCTAGTTTAAAAATACTGTATATGCATGAACAAAGCTTCATTTTGGTATAACCATTATTTGTGTATCGCTTCGGGTTCAAAAGTTCTACTATCCCAAACTCCGGGTTGCATTGTATATTGGACACCCTGTATTACTTATATTGTTGTAAACGTGATGTTCTTAATATTATCTGAATAATTGTATTTAGGGCAACCCAAAAGCATAAAAAGTATAACAGCAATTCACACATATGGTTGGTACCTTGAACATGGTTGCGGTTGTCTAACGGTCCAGAAGAAACTAATTACAAAAGCATAATTTTAGAAAATAAAGCATAATTTAAAATATATAGCACAATGCTTGTAAAATTCTGTTTAACTGCAGATTTAACATACTGAATTAATATTTTTTTTAAACTAATATTTACAATGCAAAATCATTGTGAACGTAACAATGCAACACTGAAAAGCTTATTTTTATTTCGGTGTAATCCTTTGATGTGGAGAAAAGGAAAAAAGAAAAGAAAAAGAAAACTTTCCGAAAACAATGAATACTACACAAGAACTCCACACTATTGAAAAAAAAAATTTAAAAAGTTTTTTATGTTTAAAACATGTGTTTTTTTTGTTTAAAAGTTTTTAATGTTTAAAATAAAATACTTTGTTTTAAGCAACAACAACAAAAACAAAAAACACGTTTAAAATGTTTATTTTGTTTAAAACAATAATCTAAATAGGCATATATATTACATTTTTACACACATATATTCCTTGCCATCTATATTCAACCGCTAGATCAAATTTCGAGAAATTCCCTAATCTCGATCCGTTCAAAATGTTCAATTCCGGAGAAAGAAATCGGGATTTTCGCTCACGGAATAGGTAGTTTAATTTTTTTGGTGTTACGTTCTACTGATCGTCTGCATTCTTAATCTTTAAACGCTCATTAACGCAACTGCTGTATCGATGCTTTAAACCTCAATGGCTCAATTCCTAATTAAGGCAGGAAGATATTTTGGGTACCAATTTATTTCTGAAGGATCCAGCTTTTTGCCGATGTGCATTTTACGTATGTGGGGGTACCACGTGGTGGTTGGAGAAGGGTAAATACCGTTTTTTTTTTCAACAGTTTTTTGGGAGCCATTCCCACTCTTGGGGGATATATTCATAAAACTTGGTCCGTGAAACAATGAAGTAGGCCACTACATGGTAATATTGTGTATTTGTACTTCTTGCTTATATGGGGGAGCAGGGAGAGGGCAAAGTTAGCCAATTTTTGGAGTTTCAGTTTTTGATGTAAATTGCATCTATTTTTACAAACATCAATAGCTCAGCCCCTAATTAAGCTAGAAAGATGATTTGGTACCAAAGTATTCCTGAGGGATGAAGCTTTATGCCAGTATGCATTTTATATATGTAGGGGTACGTATGTACGGCCAAGAGAGGGAGGATGAAGTTCGTTTTTTAAATTTTTCATCAATTTTTTCATCAAATTTTGGGGGTTATTCCTTCCCCCTTTGTGGTACATCCATAAAAATTGTTACGTGAAGCAATGAAGTAGTCCCCTACATGATAGAACCTGTATGTGTACTTTTTGTTTATAGAGGAAGAGGGGGTAAAAAATTTTGCTAATTTACATTTATTTTCAGCAATGAAGTAGTCCCCTCCATGATAGCAACCTGTATGTGTACTTGTTGTTTATAGAGAAAGAGGAGGTCAAATTTGGCTAATTTACATTTATTTTCAGGAAAATTGTCTCTTTCAAGATTTGTTATTTCTGGAGAAAGGGGGAGGTCGGCAAATTGCCTAGGACCGGCCTTGGAGCCAAAACTGAGCAGTACTTTATGAAGACTCATTGAAATCAACAGAGTAAAAGCAAGAATATTTGAAAACATTCTGCTGTTTTCTGGCAGGCCTACAATATGTGATTCATCCGACCGGTCTTTTGTATAGGTGGTTGAGAGGTAACTATATTTCAGGAAACAAAGTAAAATCACATCTACTTGCAATGTTAGTAAGTAGTAGGATTGTGGCACATTGTCTAGAGGTGCCAGTATGTCTGGAGAAGTTTTTTTAATTCTTGGGATAGGTATACAGGTATATGCGGGCTTACGATAGTTTTTATATGCTTAGAGGGACTTTTTTACCTGTTTGTGGACCGATAATGACATAATTTTACCTATAATTCACCTGATTTTTCATTAAATAAACACAATTCATTTTTTATTTTCCCTATTCATTTTTATTAAGCATTAGAAACCCCTATTCATTTTTATCAGTCCACAGAAAGCCCTGTTCATTTTTTATCACTCTACAAAAAACCCCTATTCATTTTTATTAGCCCACAAAAAGCCCTGTTCATCTTTTATCAGTTCACAGAAAGCCCTGTTTATTTTTTATCAGGCTTTAGAAGGCCCTGTTCATTTTTTATCAGCCCACAGAAAGCCCTGTTCATTTTTACACTGGTTCATGTTTATATTTTATTACGCATTAGAAAGCTCTATTTATTTTTTATTAAGCAATAGGAAGTTTTATTTATTTTTAACAATGCTCAGAAGCACTGATTGTTTTTTATTTAATTTATCACGTATGTGTGACCTTTTTGCTGGCGCCCTTACTGTTTGGTTATGCTGCGACTTTGCTTTATACTTTTACCGCTTACTTTGTATATCTTATCATGTATGTGTGACCTTTGCGCTGGCGCCATTACCGTCGCGAGTTTTTTCGCCCGCCTGCTTTGTATATCCGCCGGCCGGCAGCCACGGACGCTAATGGTATTTTCCTTTATAGATAACGGCACACTTTGTATGTTTATCCAATACTCTAACTTAAGTAAGAAGACAAAGTTCACTTACCTTTGATAACACCTCCGCTGCTGCCTATTTCCTATTGGTGGTTCATTGATGTTGACAATCTTCTTTATGACGCAGAAGAACTTGTTGCGCGAACCGAAAGCAAACAAATATTGCGATACCGCCGTTGTATTATCCGGTTTTAGGTATATTTATAACCTCGGTTGACTATTTGATTCAGGCTATTTTTGAATTTAATAAAATAATAATTAATTGGGTGAATATATAAATTTGATATTGTAATTTTATGAAAAACATAATTATTGTGCACTTATGTATTGAAGATTTTTTTTAAAAAAGTACGAGAAACTATACATTATTGGAATGTGGATATTTCTATGGCGCTTACACGTACACTATCCGAAACTAACTATGTTTACAAGCTAACGTTGTATGTTGGTACTTTTATGTCGCCTTTTTCCGGAAGCATGGCTTATTTGACATTGATTGCAGGTACAGCATTTGTAGGATATTTGTTGCACCTTGCAAGTCAGAACCATGTTCTTTATAGACAACTCTTTTTGTTATTGTTAATACAGCTTGAATTGGAATTTATTATTATTATTATTATTATTATTATTATTATTATTATTATTAGAATTATGAAAATAATTATTATTGTAAGTAAATAGCATTGGAACTTGGGCTCTTTGAATTACTACTTCGTTATGTCAGGATATATATGACTGGAAGAGAGTTAGTTTTGTATGTTGCAGGAAATTATCATAAGAATATGATTGCGTTTTTAGTATATGAAATTGGATATAGAAATAACAGTACATAACATGTAGATGCGATCATTTTTATTGCATACCCCTATTATTATTTAAATGTGAAATTGCATGTTAATTGCGGAGACCATATGATTTTAGTTTACTTTTGGATTGTGATATTTAGATTTTAATGTTTAGTGTGTATATCCTACTAGTTATGTAATCGGTAGCAATGAACAATCAATTTGAAAATGCGTAGAAGTCTTGTTTGCCAACCTAATTTTGCGCTGTTTAGATTTCATATTATATATGCGTAAGAATAGTCATTCCATACATAGATTGAAACTGAAATTGTATTTTAGATATTTGGAGGGTGGATTTTAAGGATACCCATTTTTTGTTTTGTTAGATACTTATTTTTTATTTAGAGTGCTGCATTTTTTTATTTACAATATTATTGCATAGACATTCAAGATATAAGACCCGAATTTAATAATTGTATTACTAATTTAATACAGCTTGTATTCAAAATAATGGTGAGATTATGGATTGTCAAGTCAAGCGTGAATTTTACTAATTAAACTATATTTACTACGTATGGCACTAATTTTACTAGAACCTGCAATGGTTTTAAGCTGTTTTACTTGCATGAAATTAGCATTAGCGGTTTGATTTACATTGGAGTTATTTGAATTATGCTTTGAAATTAGAATTTTTCTTTATAACTGGAAACTTTATAATTGCATTTACTTAGAAATCCTGTTACAGCGTTTGAATGGTATATACGTTTATTGCATGATGGTTATTGTTTTTGTAGGTGAAATGAATATCTGTTTACTGAATGAAGATATGATTACAGAAATATTTGATTTTGATAGTCTTATCAGGAATTGAACTAAAAATTTTACGCTCCAGAGGTTACAATTGAACACTAAATAATTTTAAGTTTATCGTCCTACGATTATGCATGTTAAGGTAACTTGTATTACAACACTTTGTGGTGACTTTTTCTTTTAAGACGAATGAAACGTTGGAATGAGAATGTAGGAGGAAACGGGAGAACCCCGAGAAAATTCCATATGTACGATGTTTGTCCATTACAAACATAGATGGTCCAGAATTGAACCAAGAGTATTGACGATACTAATTACGAAGTGTGTTCATTATAAGTAAGAATAGAGGGTATTCCATTGTTTGAAGCAAATTTAATGGGAAATTGTTGATAATTGTAGGGGTAAAAGTTATTCACTTTATGTGATAGATAATGTTGCAGAACTATTTATATATTATGTGGACTTAAGACTTACAATGAATACAGTACCGAGACTATTGATTTAGCCGAAGATTATAGTTGATGCCTTTTATAGGGAGTTTTTAGTTTAAACTTGCTGAGGAATGTATTATTATACTTTGAAGTAAATATACTACGGATATTTAATCTTGCACTTACAAGTGGGATTGATTCAAAAGCCTTTTGGTTTTCACTTGGATGTGCTAGCTGATTATTTATTTTCTATGTTGCACAACAATATTTTATGTATATGCTTTATTTGACTCAATTTATATACATTTAAATCACTGACAGAATCATTATAGGTAAAAATTGTTTTTTGTCTCGAAATTTTATGTTAAGTGTCTTGATTGTTTACCGTAAATATTTTTATGGAATATATGTGAATTTGATTATATCTAAGACTAGAAAATTGTTTTTGACAGAGTATTTGACATAGGTTTAATTGAAGTTGGGAATCAGAGATTCACAAATTGACATGTGATGCATATATGGCACATTGATATTTAGTATAGTGTAGATATTTTTAAATTTACAATGCATGATAATATTAGAATTTGATATAACTTGTATTGTGGTAAAAGATTACCCTACAGAATCATCATATGAAGATTTGGCTGATTACACTTTGTATTATGCTGAATTAGGTCCTTTAGGAGTTTAGTTTTGTATAGAGATACAGATTAACTACACGCTATTACTGTATGATGGTGAAAATGATTGATACTTTATTGTTTGGATATTAGATATACGGGTTAATGGTTTTTAGAAAAGAATTCACGGAAACTTGCAAGATAGATTGCAAGATAGAACTTTGTTTGATGTAACTTGGTTTTTTTATAGATGTTGATTTAAATTTGTTGAATTGTAATTACACTATTTAAACTTGAAACCTGATTAATGTATTATATTCATGTAACATTACTAGAAACAACTACAAATTAGTTTGTTGTATCACATTTGGCCATATTGGAAAGTATTTATCAGAATTGGTAACTATATTTGAAATAGGATTGAAGACAAAGAACTATGCTTGAATTTAGCGATGAATAATATTTACCTATTATACTGATTAGAACTTTAATTATGTGTTATGATACCTCCACTGATTTACTACTTTATTGTTCACATATTGCATACATTTTAGGATAAATTAGTTTTCTACGACTATTTGTAGATATTACAGTAGGATTAGAATTTATTTTATATTGAAATGACACAAAATTAAGTATGAACTATTGATAACTAATACTAACTACGGTTTACTAGGAACACAAGTCCAGACTATACTTTGTAGGTTTGAAATTATTAGTCTTTTAAGAAGTAGATGGTTACTATGTTTTAAAAGCAAGGACAATTGATTTGTACAATAGTGACAGCTATTATACTGGATTGGAGATACTCTATTTATATAACTTTAGTTTATTAGTATTGCAATTAGCAGATAGAAGTATATTATTTATAAATATTGATGATAACGACTCTTTTAATTATCTATAAATGGTATGTTTATTAATGTCATTTAGATTTGTTTAACTGGAATTAACTAAAGTAACAATCTTAACTATTATGATTCACTGGAGAATGTTTTGAGTTGATATCAGTGAAAATGTACGGTAGAGACTTATTATATTCTTGAAATTATAGTTTTTACTAAGAAATGCTATGATTATGAATTATTATGATCTTGAGAGATATAATGATATGTATTGCTTTAATAATAAGAATTAATTGATTTAGATTAGGATTGACAGATGATTCCTGGAATATTGTTATTTATTTATTTATTTATTTTAGATACAAAGCACCACACCTAGTGACAAGTATCATCCTCTTGAACTACTAAACACATAATTGACAGATTGCCACATAGTACTTTATAACATCAAGGCATTGCAATTACATGTAATGCTAACTGAAGAGTGCACTATTGACATTTAATTAATAGATAGCCAGGCCACCACAAATAGTGACAACTATTGTTTTGTTTAAAGATATTTAAATATAATTGACAGATGGGTATGTTTTGCTTTTATAATAAGATATATTTGGTTTACATTTATGGTGACAGTTTTGTTTTCGGCATTAGTCACTTATTTTAGATAAGAGGATATTTGAAGTATTAAATACGTGAATGTTAGGGTGATTTTTTGTCATAAGATGTATTTGCTTTACACTAAAGTTGGATATTTTGATTATTACAATACTGAAATCTATATATGTTAGATAGAAGGCAATACAACTAGCGACATCTATTAACTTATTTGAATTATTAGAATGTGTGAATGCCAGTTTGATTTGTTTCCTTTTCATTATAAGATATATCAGGTTTACATTTAAGGATTGATATTTGATTAGTATAATACCAAGATTACTCATGTTAGATAGGAGCTAGCACAACTAGCGACATCTGTTGACTTACCTGAATTATTAATTGTATGAATGACAGATTGAATTGTTTTACTTCAAATAATCATTTATTAAACAAATATTTTAAAATGCCTGTATAGTAACAAGGTATATTGACGTTAAATACGGCTCAGTATACGTCATTACCATGTACTACATCGTATTTAAATTATTCGATTTTTGAATGACAGACTAAGACTTTTGCTGTTATACCAAAAAACTAATTATTTTCAATATTTATTCATTCAATCAATAAATACTAATGGATATGCATTATATTTTCTTTTACATAACTTTATATTTCATTTATTTTGCTGCTTATATTAACTTGTTATTGTAGACATTTTTTGTTAAAGAAATTTGATAAGATAAATATAATTGTATAAACGCAGGTAAATTGAAATTATATATTTATAGCCTACATATTGAATAAATACTGGTTTGATTTACGAGTTGATGATGAAGAGTTGAACAAACACACTATGAGTTTTATATTTGTATATCAGTAAGCATAACATTAAGGATAACTTTCTATGAATATGGACTAATTTTCTTGTACTGAAGAACACTGTATCCTTATTGAACAGAAATTTTTCAAATACATGAAATTTTAAAGAATCATAAGGAATATTTACAAGTAATTGGCAAAAAAAACTAAAACGATGAGACCTGACTTTATGATGTGGAGATATATTAGGAGAATATGATGGATAAGAAAATAGCAAATTTACTTATGAAGACACTTTATGTATTTTTGTTTAATAGTGACATCAAGTATTTTTTATTTCAGATTGATTACAGACAAAAACTATACAGTATTTTCAATACTGATGAATTACATGATAATTTAATTATATTATAGATTATGACATTTACAGTATTAAATGCTTTGATGGTTTTAAATCCTTTCAAGGCAATGTTTGTGAATAGATGAATGTTATTTCCATTTATAAATGTTTTAATAAACGTACTAATCAGGGGATCATCACATTGTAGGATTTGTTCATAGTTTCACCACATACAAAGAATAATTTAATTATTAGTAACTATAAGCGCTTGTTACAATTACAATTTACAATAGAGTATGCTTTAAATCAATCCAAGAATTTTCACTTTTTGGCAGACCTAACCATTTAACATAGGCTTTATTATTTTTCTTTCGCAAAACTTTTTCAATTAAATATGTCTTTGGAAATTTCGTTAATTGTAATTCGTGTCCGTAAAATCTTCCTTCAATAGGTTTATTATTTGAGTCTACTAAGTGATATGTTGGAGGATTAGTGAAGAAAACTTTAGCAATTCGAAAATTTCTGTACTCCAATTGCGTGTAAAACCTCTATCCGAACCAGGACGCTTAAGTTAACTAATTCTTACATACTCACCTACTTTAAATTTACTTTTTCTTTTCATCACAGAAAACTTTTTGCAATAGATGTTTGTCAATAGATGTTTTCCATTTTCTTTTTTAATAGCGTCGATAGATTTCATTTTAATAGTGGAATGAATAGTATTATTATATTTATTTAGTAATTCCGGCAGAATGCCAATCCATTTATAATTTCCTTGCAGTGTAAATTGTCTCCACATTAAATTACGTAATGTTCTATTAAATCTTTCAATAATACTTATTTTCACATCATTGTACGTGGAATAATGTTTAATGTTATTTTGGTTCATCGCCTTCTGAAACTCTGAATTATAAAATTCTCGACTCCTGTCAGTTTGTAAAAATTTGGGGCTTTTGTTTGCTTTTCTCAGTACTGTTATAAATGCTTGTGTAATTTCTTTCCCAGGTTTCTTTTTCACAGGAATAGCACAAGCATATTTAGAGAATGTGTCTATCACAGTTAATAAATATTTGAAATTTCGATTAATGTTTGCTAGACCTTTCAATTTTCCACTATTCATTTCAACTAAATCAGCTTGCCATAGATCATGAGTTCCTTTCGTTATAACGGGTATTCGAGGATAGTTTCGTCTTGCACCTTTTGTAATTCTGCAACTATTTGTTCTCGAACTGATTGTGACATATTTTTGTTTACCAATACTATTACACTAATATATACAACAACTAAAATATAATATTTACAATATACAAATCCCACATGTTAAATCTTTATTATGATACCCCCAAGGAACTGTGTATGTTACAATTTAAAATTTTTCTTTTATCATCATACGGATCTAAGGCTAATTTTGTTATCTGATTTGTTGTTAAACTGTGATGTTTACTTTTACATTCAAATTGAGTTTTATGAATCGTTTCGTTTTGAAATAGACATGATTTATAATCGTCAAACGTAATTTGTTCTTTAACTACATTTTTTATCCCTTTACATTTTTTCAGTTCTTTATTATCAACAGTTTTTATTGCATAATTTTTTGCTCGTAAACAAATTACTTCACTGACTGGCTTACCTTTCATTTCATCTCTCATTTTACCCAAAACGTGCTTATTTTTTGTGCTATTTAAAGCAGGATTTTCCGCATAATTTGAGGTATCAAAATACTCATTCATGTCTTTTATATCTTTATAAATATCGTCGGTTTAATGTAGTAAATGAAAGAGTCAGTATCCATGTAAGTAATACTAATCTTATCTCCATATCGAGGTTTCATTACATTATAAAGGTATTCATACATATGCTAATTTTCATAATTCTAAAACTGTAGCTCCTACATAGATCGGTTTATTTAGAGTTACAGATTTTTTAGCATATGGAATAATGCAAGATTGTCTCCTAATTTTACCTAATTTTGAAACTGATCTTGCGCTATTAATTTTTTACACTTTTTTCAGTATTAATTAATTTTATATCAATGCGTTTTCGTACATTCTCCATGTCTTTCCGTATACAGAATTATTTAATAACTTATAAAAATCTTTTTCAAATTCAATTGTAGAATTTGCACAACGCTGAGTATTTTCTTATATATAAGATGCAAGACATTTAGATTGACGAAACCATAATATTTTATGTACTTTTACCAATATTAAACCTTGTTTTAGATAAAATTGTAATACTCTATAATGCAAGATATAATTCGATTTTAATTTAAGTGTTAATAGTAATTTTGAGTATTTACCATTCGGTGGAATTTCATTGGTGGGAGCACACGGAAAATCAGAATGGTATTCATGTAAATAATTTGGATACTCTAAGTCCACTTCTAGAAAAAAATTCACTATCCGTGGACTAATTGATAATTTTATTCTTGTCTTGCCAATCGTCAATTTTGTCCTCCCACCGAAAACCATCATATGGTAAATAATCAATCATTGATAGTCCGTACAGATTGTTCATGTCAATATACAGTAAATAGGTCCGCATCAAAATCATGTACGTAAGGATTATTAGCTTTGGCATACCTTAATACAGCTTGTGTGATGCCTCCACGAATCGATTTTTCTACAAACATATACATATTAATATCTGATAAAAGTTCAAGTTCAACTTTTGTTTTATATAACATGGCTTGCCATGCTAAACCAGGTGAAGTAAAAGAATTAATTGGGTCAATACTAAAAGCATTTAAACACGTCTTTCGAAAATTTTCCAATACATCCGTGCTGTGAGAAGTACATCACATTTTAAATACAGATCATGGTAGTCCCCTAAATTTTGACAATTAAACGTATGCCAAATCTGTTGTGCATATTGATAGTCGGTCTCGGAAATTTGTGTTCCGTTCAATTTGCTATTAAACGCCTCTTTTCCAGGTAATTCAGTTTCTTTAAATGTATCTAAATTTGCTATGTGTTCATAAGGATAAATTCCCTTACGGAGAATTAAAGGAAACTTATTGTCTGAAAAATTTTGCTTTGTATATACGAATTGCTCGGGTTTTAATTTTGACACCAAATTTTCGCGACTGTACGGAAGAAATTTATATAAGTCTACAAAACGTAACTCAATAGGTCTACCATTAAAATTAAAATGTTTGGAGAATGTGATGTACTTCTCATTGCTTTCAGCAATTACAGATATATTGCCAGGTGTGCAACCTAGTTCTTTCACGAATAAATGTGCATCATATGCAGATAAATTGTGAAAGAATACAGGGATAAAATTACTCTGACGTTTAATTTGCAAATTACAATTATTGCACACCGTAGCAATATATTTCTCAGTTAAATGGTTATGGTGTTTAACTTTTCTATGTTACTCATATATTTACTATCACAAACAGAGCATTCAGTGGATAGATTATACTTCTGTAACTGAGAACTATTTAATGGTATTATTGGTTTTTGTTATATATGTATTATTTTTTTAACTCCTTCTCCATAGCAGGCATAAAATTAATCGATACATTTTCACCACGATAAATAACTAGGTCTGATTTTATATATTTGTTACTCCAACACACAATATAACTAAAACTGCATGGTATATGTTCCTGAATTTGTTTTGTAATGGATCCAATTTGTTTATTTATAGGTTTTAATAAAATTTCGAAATCTGCAACAATTATGACATCATTTTCCAATAATTTTAGTTTACGAAATTTTAAAACATCTCCTTGTTTCGGCATGTTAATTTTGGTTGGAGTGTGTTCTTTACATAATTTCTCATGTTCATCTAATTTTGATTTGTTATAAAAAGATACTAAACATCGTCTACAAATAAATGCTTGATGAGTACCTAATTGATGTCTAACTAAACCATTTAAATTTGTAATTAAGCAATAATGAGAGTTTAAATACAATAAATCAATATGTTTACCTACAGATGTGTTTTCGTTTATACGTAACGGAAAAATTGTTTCATTATCATAATTAATACCATATATATTAATAGAAATTTGTTCCTTAGTAAATACTGAATTATACATATGTTCAAATTTGTTTATGTGTGCTACTTCAACGGGGAATTTTATATTCGCTTTTTCAAATAACGATAATAAAGTATTAATATATTGTATGTAATTATTTACACGATGTGGATGATCTTTTGCAGGATGCAATGCAGCTAGAATGCAATACATAAAACATCTATTATAGTTATTTTCAATATTTAAAATACATTTTTTAGATAAAATCCATTGAAGCAATTTTATATAAGATGATGCGGTCAGTGGATCATATTTACTAATTTTAATTTCTAAGAGATGGTTAGGTTGAGATCATAAAGACCACCCTAATTTCTTAATTGCTCTGTTTTCTTGTTCAACTAGAATTTTATTAAATAGTTTTTCAATTATAGCATTCACGTCTGTACTCGGTAAAATAATTTCGTTACCATTATTTACAAAGAATCTACATGTTTCTAAATCTACTGGTTTTACAAAAGTTGTAGCAAAAGAAAAATTTACTTTAAAAGATGTATTATCTTGTTCCTGTTTTAATATATCTAAACAGTTTTTTCTTTTATTATTTAAAAAGCAACCACTATCCTCATTTAAAACACTATCACATTTTAATTTTTTTTTTCAAATTATTATTAAATAGAGTATCAGTTGGTAAATTGATAGTATTTAGTTTAACATTTTTCGTTGCCATGACTATAATACGTCCAAAAGTGTGTTTTTAAAAATAGCACAACGTTACTATAATATGTTCAGAAGTGAGTTTTTATAATATGATATTATCGTTATGTCTTACCTATAGACAACTAAGAAAAGCACACTGATATACAGAAAAAAATTCAGAGCTTCACCGATAAGAAGTTTACTCTTTAATCACCAACAAGCAACTGATTAAAAAAGAACTTCTCGGTCAGTCTTTCATACCTTTGTAATTGCATTGCGCAATAGGGATTATCTCATCGAGTCACGGTCAGGGGTTCCCCCTTTTTTAAATCCTATCGTTGTATGACAAGACAGATCGCTAGCGATCAACACAACCCTTTGTGATTGCATTGCGTAATATTGCGCAATAGGGATGATGTCACTGATCATGTAAATCCTAGAAAACAACTAGCAGCCTTGCGTCTACCGCGAGCGATCAAATTATATCAACACTTTTTCATCGAAAATAAAAAGAAAAAATACCAAGTTGTACTCACTAGCACAAATGACGTAATGAGAATTATCTACATATGGCGGAAGTTATTATGTAACTGATAACAAAACACGGAAGTCTGCATTCCTTTGCAATCTTTAAATATTGTGTCCCCGTAAAAGAAAATAATCTCTGCTATGTTCAATTAGGTGTGGAAAAAATGAATGAATCTTTGCTATAGGGGTTGGAACGAGTACACCCCTGCTATGTTACATAGTCTTATGTAATTTCTGCTATGTTGAAAACGAACTATTTCTGTTATGTTAAAATAGAGAACAAATACACCCCTAAAATGTTTCGTAGTCTTTGCTATGTTAAAATAGGGGTGTGTTCGTAGTCTTAGTGTAATTTCTGTCATGTTAAAATAAGAGTTGAAAAAGGAAACGAGTACACCACTGCTATGTTTAATTAGGGGTGGAACGCTCTGCTATGTTAAAATAAGGGTTGGAAAATAAGCCATACTCTTTTATTAGTTCTGCTATGTTCGTTATGTTAAAATAGGGGTTGAATACACCCCTGCTATGTGTTCGTAATTTCTGCTATGTTAAAATAAGGGTTGGAAAGTATGTTCATAAAAGGGAACGAGTTCACCCCTAAAAAGTGCTCTTCAAAGAGAATGAATCTTATGTATTCTCTGCTCTTCTATATGTTCGTAATTTCTGCTATGTTCAAATAGGGGTTGAAAAAGTGATCATAAAAGGGAACGAGTTCACCCCTAAAATGGAGGTCGTAAAAAAGAAGGATACACCCCCTAAAAAGTGCTCATAAAAGGGAACAAATATACCCCTAAAATGGAGGTCATAAAAGACCGTGGGTCGACGGTTCAGGGTGCTCGACTTCCCAGGGGCTCCTGAGTTGAGCAAGTATGAGCAGGTATGGCCCAGATCGATCCATTTTCTACTACTAATGGTGATGGTCACGTACCCATTTCAGTCCTAGTTGTGGATATCGTCGTGTTAAAATTGGCAGATGTATGGGTTGTAACCAGCGGAGGCCCTTCGTTGGAATGTTCGGTGCACTGTATGTTCAGACACACTTTTACTTGTCCAGCATTGAAGTCGCATGTTAGTACCTCTACAGTTTGCCGCCTGTCCTGTTTTACCAGTCTTCCCAGCCTACGACGTCCGACATCTGTAATGAAGGGTTCGCCCAATCTCTCGACGTTTGGGCGTCGTTTCACTTTGGTTTCGTCTCTTGTTGAAGACACTCACCACAGCACTCCTTGAACACCCGACAAGTGCAGCTTCCGAAATGCTCGTGCCGAGCCTAAGGGCCATTACAATCTGCCCTCAGTTAAACTCAGGTGGATCGCGCGCCTTTCCCATTCTAACACACGGCCAGCACGCTCACTGATTGTGTGTCTGACTAGCAGGCATTCCTCGTCAGCTGACTCTGCTATCGCCTGGACGGGTTAATATCGATAGAGTAAATGGCTATAATGTTCTGGGTGGTCAGTGTATAAGCCACAGTCTATTAGCATTCATGAACGCAAGGGACATACATATTTCTCCTTTCTATCTCGTTTAGTTTGGTCCAATTTGTTCAGGACGAACGGCTCAACCCTTGAGCCAGCAATTCAAACCTCTCTAGCTCAGCTCCTAATTAACCTAGAGATATAATTTTGCTATGTATCTCTTTAGAAAAGATGGAACTTTCTAATCCTGTGTATATCATTCATGTAGTGGGTCCCGCCGTGAAGGGGGAGGGGGGCAAATTTGGGTGTTTATAGATTCCCCTCTCTCCTTTCAGAATTTGGGGGAGGTACCCCGCTGATGGAGCTACAAGGATAAAAAATGGCATCCATAGAGACCAATGAACATACTTACTAGCCATACCCAGTCCATGACTTTTGGGCTTGAGAGGGGTGAATAGGAGGGGTATTGGATTTACCCTTTTTCTTATTGTATATTTTCTTATAAAGACAAAAAATTTCAAATTTGAGGAACTCTGGCAACATGGTTATTCATCGTACGGAAGAAAAAATCTCACATTTACGACAGATATTTTGGACAATGATACACAAAAGTCAAATCCGTCGGTTCAATACGAATGGAAAAAGAAATTCGGAACCCCACACCTACGTGACACATCCTGTATATTATTCAATATCCACTGTAATGTACTCCAACGTTGGCAGCCCTAGCCCTTCATTTTTTGATTATCATTGTCCACAGTGTATGGCGTAAATCTGAGACTTTTTTTTTGCTTGCGTACGGTATATAACAGCGTTGCCACAGTCTGACAAAATCTGAAGAAATGTATTTAAAAAAAAGATTTTCGTCTTCTTCTTCTTTTACTAGTTTGGTCCGAGAGACACGAAAGTTACTTTGCTGAAATGTCTGTTCTATAAGGTTTCCAACGAGGTATAGTTTGTTTATGTGTGACATTTAGGGGCATCGCCAAGCCTGCCAACGTAAGGGTAGACGAAAATTTCTCGGGAAAATAGGAACAGGATGATTCACCTAGATTCTATCTTCCGATTTTTTTTACCTAGCTGTTGTACCTTTGCCCTTCATTTTTTGGTATAATTATTATCAATGTCTGGCCTACAGGTCAGAATATTTTTTCTAGCGTAGGACTAGAAACAGTGTTACCAGACTCTCACAAATTTCGGAAAAAATAATTTTTTCACTTTTTCTCTTTCTTTCTTCTTCTTCTACGGGTTGGGTACAGTAGCCTCAAATACGGGTACGGTTATCTTACTAGAATCTTTGTTTCATAAGCTTTCCAACAAGGTACAATTCATATCCATGGAAGAATTAGGAGGGGTGCTAGGACCGCCAAAGTAAAGGTCTACGATTTTCTTGAAATCCCTGCCCGTCCTGAAAAGATTGTTCATAGCGAATTATTAAAGTACTTTTTTAAATAAATACTTTTCCAAAATTGTGACGTCACTATATTGTTCCCATACCAGGAATGGTCACTAAAATGTTCCAAATTGTGGAAAGGTCTGACTATATGTATCCTGTCGAAAATTCTCATTTTACTGTGTACAGTGCGGTGTTACAGAGATTTTCACTCATTCATTAGCGTTTACTACGTAAATTAGAGGTGTAAAACAGTGACGTCATAAATGAAGTAATATTGAAAATTGCCCAAGGATGGCAAGGTGGCATCAATCGGAATCTGCAAAAGGACATTCTATTTTATAATAAAAAGCAAAGAAATTTTTTTATACCACATGGTACGGTCACCCCCTCAAATCTGCTCGACTAAAAGGGGCGTATCTAGTGTTGCCACGAGACGAGATATTTCTCGTGTCTCGTCTCGTCTCGTCTCGTAAACGAGACGAGACACGAGACGGGACAGAACCCTCTTAGACGAGACACGAGACGAGACAGACTACTTGTTCCGTCTCGAAAACAAGACGAGGCACGAGACGAGACGGGACGTCTCGTGAAATGTCTCGTCTTGTCTCGTGTCTCGAAAATGAAAACGCTGGCGGGAATGGCCAAGATTGAAATTGCCAGTGGTCATATAGATTGCAAAAGAAAAATCCCCTTTGTGAGAAAACATGTTGAAAAACCTTCATAGAAAAGTGTCCTCTGTCTATTGAATGAAACAATCGTGATACATGAGCTTCCAGAAATATCATCCTTAATGTCTTGTCCCCAATTCCCCTTGCTGTAAACTGAGGAATTCTCATTTTTTTTGTGGCTGGAATAATGACAAACAAATCAAAGACAGGGAAGATTTTTACAAGGTCAAGAAACCGAACTACCACTACCATCTATTCAATTTGAAAACTGGGTAAGGTCTACATTTGTCTTTATTCTCTGGTGGCGGTATTCTTTTGCTATATGAACCGAAAACGGCAATTGAAGTATGTCATCTTGCAACTAAAATTTTGTCTTCTCCCTCTCTCGCTTCCTCTCTCTCTCTCTCTCTCTCTCACACACACACACACACACACACATACACACACACACATAAAAACACACTTTTACCATTTTACCAATCGCTCGCTTATTATACAGCAGTCATGTAAAATTCACCTCTTCGTTTGGAAGGCGGGCGGACGACAAAGGAAGCAAAGATATTATCGACGAACCCTTCAAATTGTTTGCTTTCAGCAAATTTATGATACTAATAATAACACTTTAGGTAAAGAAGTTTTACAGGGGGACCTTCGTTTTGTTACGCGGAAATGTTTGATCTGACCAGAGTGCGAAATTGCCCTCTGCTTCCATGTTCAGAGGAGGGGAATACTTCCCTTTCCTAGTGAATAATATTCATTAGGACCTGAATTATCTTCAGAAATTGTTTCTTACAGGCGCATAAAACCTCTCGAACTTGATAAGTGTAAAGAACATTTGGTATAATATTAATGGAACTCCGTTGAAAGCAGAAAATATCATGAGAATGATCAAAATTCGAACATTGAAGAACATAATTAACAGAAATGAAATAAGATACCCAAACCATATTTTTAAAGCTGCTCTAAAATGTATATCCTATATTTTTACTAATTCCTTACTCCCATGAAAGTATTCTGGGGAGGATATTCTCTCCATTTTTTTCAGTCTGAAATCCTTTTATCCCGTACGATTCCCCCCCCCCCTTCCTGACACAGTACGAAAAAACAAATGTTGTTAAAATCCATACACATGACCCTTCCGGGACTCAACCCGGGGCCTTCAAGCCGATGGTCTATCGCCGCAGACCGCTAGGCTTGGTATGAAGATGTACGTTGTATGATTGAGAATAGATCCCGACAATATAAGGAACTTTAATCCAAAATGGCCACCCAAAAATCAACTTTTTTTTTAGACATTAGCTAATCTGAGTGTACTGTCATGAGTTTGTTACACAAACGGGGCAAGCACCACATAGTAGCACACACCCCGCGGTTATGGGAACAGATTTGAACCATGGAGGTGAAGACTGGCCCCAAGCATTCTTTCGTCCGATGTGTCGTTCAGCTCCCATTACTATGGCACTTTAAGTAGAGCTTAGTGTGCAGTAACATATAAAATTTCAATCAAATACTTTCCATTACTCAATAAAATTATTTGGTTCCGAGCTTTTTTTTTTTTAAATAATAATTGCAACAAATCTAAATATGCTAAAATGGAAAGTAGTTTTTGGATTGTTATGGGTTAACACTGTGAAACCTAAAGGCTGGAATATATGAAATCAAAGTGTACACACATATCTATCTCTCTATTTATCTATATATCTTTCCATCTCTCTCTCTCTCTGTATATATATATATATATATATATATATATACAGACACTATAAAGCAAGTGGGCTGATAGTATACGATAGTGTCGGGGATGATGACACCTTTACATCGAACTTTGCTTGTCGTGTAAACATTATTTAACATTAGTGTCTTCATCTTCGACGTACCTATGAGCAATTTACTGTATATTCGTGTATTGAAACTGGTGAAACAAATTTCAATATTTTAGAATGTAATAAAAAGAAGCCAGGGTCGAGAAGCCTCAGACAACTAACAGCAGAGATATATTATCTTGTAAACTATTTATCCTTGCCTTGTGAGCTTATTTGAATTTATTTTTAAGACCTTTAGGTAACTTTGGCCGAATGGATGATAATGGGAAAATTAGTGGAATGAAGAAAGTGGTAGGATACTAGACAACTTCGAGAAAACACACACATTCGAAAAATGAAATGAAATGAAATGAAATCTTTGAGTTTTACGTCCCACGGTTATGCCGGTTAGGCTAAAGGAGACAGTGATGATGATTAATGAATGAAATGATGAAATGAAGAAAGTGGGAGGAAACGGGAGAATCCCGAGAAAACCCACGCACACGGTGTTTGTCCACCACAAAGTTCACTTGGCGGGGCTGGGATCGAACCCGAGACCCGAAGCACCAGAGGTGAACGCTCTACCACTGAGCCACCGCGGTCCCCACACACATTCAATGTTTGTCCACCACAAAGCTCACATGGCACTAACCGAGATCGAACCGACTACCACATACACCAGAGGTGAAGGCTTCACGGTATAGCTACCGTGACATTTCTTGTCGTGTGTTCTGGGTAATACTTGTAACTTACAAGGGAAGAGAGGGAGATTATATATCGAAGTGGAAGATGGTTTATATACCAATCGAAAGCACTAATGACGCCTATTACAAAATTGTAATAAAAATTTTCCGAATGCATATACTATGCGAGTTATATGGATATATAGAGTGTCCAGATAATCCGTTACCACCCCTTGAAATCGCAAACGATAAGACAGATGCCAAAACTCGAAAACATGTGTTTGATCATTTTAAAAGTACAACGTATCAAAGCAAAAATTCTTGTCACAAGGCCACCCGCAGTGTACTGGGCGGGGTCCAACTCAAAAATTACAAAAGATTAGGGGGTCAAGTAGCATATCGTTCGAAACTTCTTGGGAAATGAAAGAAGACGGAACAAGTCTCAATACTCTAAAATTACCTTGTGCAAAATGGCGGCCGGTCAAACTTGTCAGCAAAAACGTAATTGTAAAGTCGATGGCCACCCCCCCCCCCAAAAAAAATCCTGAAACGGTGAGGCAGATGTCAAAACAGGAAAACATGTGTGTCATCATTTCAAAAGTACAATGATTGGAAGTAAAAATATTTGTCTCAGGGTCCTCCACAATGTCCCAGGGGGGTCATGTTCAAATTGTTCAAATGGCAAGGGAGGTCAAGTAGCACATCGTTTAAAGCTGTTATTAAATGAAAGCAGATAGAACAAGTATGGACGCTCTATGATAATACTGTGCAATCTTGCATTTTAGTTGTTCTTTCTGTAACCGGGTTTTAGTTTATTTTCACTTTAATTCTTGTACTCAACGGAAAGAAAGGAAATGCCCCTACTGTGAGATTCTGCTCTTTGAGCCCAATAATATCTAAATAAAGAAAAAAATAAAATAAAAGCAAATTAAGACATAAAGAAAAGAAACGACAACATTTGACATCTTTGAGTATAGAACTGACTAGTTGACATATAATGTACTTCCACAAACACAAATAAGTAGAGGTTGGAGCCATCAGAAGTAAAGACTCTTACCTCTACTTATTTATGTTTATGACTGCACAACAGTGGTACTTATGCTCGTTATCTGGTTTATCAATTATAAAATGATTCAAACGAAAGAATTCCTTGCACCAGGAAGAGTAAATACGTACAAATGTCTCAGAATAAATACAAGTGCCGATTGCAAAATGAAAAGTGAACGTGCTCAGAAAATCGAAATGAAGATGTACATTTTGACCGGCCGCCATTTTACACAGGGTAATTTTAGAGGATCGAGACTTGTTCCGTGTTCTTTTATTTCTCAACAGCTCTATTTGACCATATTTGCCATTTGAAAATTTTGAGTAGGACCCCGTCTGGAACCTTGTGGAGGACCCTGGGACAAACATTTTTACTTTCAATCATTATACTTTTGAAAAGATGACACACATCTTTTTCTTTTTTGACATTTGTCTTACCGTTTCAGTTTTTTTTTCTTTCTTTGGAGGGTGGCCATAGACTCTACAATGACGTTTTTGCTGACAGTTTGACCGGCCGCCATTTTGCACAGGGTAATTTTAGAGAGTTGGGACTTGTTCGTCTTCTTTCATTTCCTAAGAAGTCTCGAACGATATACTGCTTGACCCCCTTACCTTTTGTAATTTTTTAGTTGGATCCCGCCTGGGACTCTGCGGGTGGCCCTGGTACAACAATGTTTGCTTTGATACATTGTACTTTTATAATGATCAAAAACGTGTTTTACAGTTGTGGCATCTGTCTCATCGTTTGCGATTTCAAGAGGTGGAAATGGATTTTCTGGACACCCTGTATATTCATATAACTCGCACAGTATATGCATTCGGAAAATTTTTATTACAGTTTTGTAATAGGCGTCATTAGTGCTTTCGATTGGTATATAAACCATCTTCCACTTCGATATATAATCTCCCTCTCTTCCCTTGTTAGTTGTATCTTGATTAACATGGTGCAGGCTGCTACATTTTACTTTTGTTCCCATGGTATGCTGCTATATTTTTACGAGACAAGACGAGACAAAACGAGACAAACGAGACGAGACGAGACGAGACGGGACAGAATCTCACGAGACGGGACGAGCACATTTTTTCAGGGCGAGACACGAGACGAGACATGCTTTGCACGAGACGAGACGAGACAGCCTGAAGTCTCGTCTCGTCTCGTCTCGTGGCAACACTAGGCGTATATCTTTCTACAACTTTTGCAGGATACAAATTTAAAGATGTTATCATAAATTTATTTTATCTGTTCTGTCAACATTTAATTTGATCTCGTAAGTTACATACCTGACACAAAAGATATCAAACTGAATTTTAAAAGAAGACGAAAGAATAAATAATGAGAAAAGGTTTAAAGTTGACTCCTGGAAAAGTCAAGAAAATGAGATACGCCCTTTTGTTTCGAGAGGGACGATATGTTCTCAATTTCTATGTAAATTCCCTTTATCCCATTCCGAATAATTAATGTAAAAAAATCCAACGAAATGAGATTTTTCCGTCGGGTTGGGATCACTGACCCCAGTATCTAAAGAGAACACACGTTCAAGAATGAGATATGGATTTATTCTTTTTTTTTCTAAATAAAACTAAAGTGTTTTTGAATATTTAGAAAGTAAGTAATTTGGTTTGACTTTTTGTTTGGTTTTAGTATGTTAAAAACTCTGCCATCTGGGGAAATCATACCCCTCAAGAGCAATTTACTTTCTACTCCATTCATAATACTGTAGCAGAACATAATAGAACTTATCTAATATAAAGGATATCTCATATGAAACTCTAGTTTTAATTGAGCAGGTTCCATTTAGAATATTGAGTTAACGACAGTAGTGGCTTTAGCGGGTAGGCCGTTAGGGACGTGCCTAACCAAAAATTTTCAAAAATATATAAACACTAAAAGATACAATATGGAGTAAATATCCCAGATAGCACGAATACTTGCGGCAAATTTTTGCTTCGTTTAGTGGAGCAAACAATCTGAAAGTTTGCGAAGGCAAAATTTCTTAATATTTATTAAAAGCTTTCAATATGATCTGCAAATTTTCGCTGATTTGTAAAAATAAATTCACCACTGCAATTAACTTGCATCTTTTTTGAAAATATAGCGTTGAAAGTTTGCCGTCGCAAACAGTTTGCTACTCTGTAAAAAACTTGTTTCGAAAAACTTGCTGAAAGCAAATATGTGATGATATTACCGAGTGCACGCGCATCGTACCCAGAATTCACTGCGCTACATCAACTGTGACAAAACAAGCGGGAAGTGAGAATCGAGAAAAACCAATGCACCAGAGGACTCCAGAATAAACTCACTGGTCTCTTATCAGATGTTTTTATTGACCCAGGCACCCTGACGTTATTTTGTGAATGTGTGTGAGAGTAAGTACAGGGATATGATCGTTGAGTAAGTAGATAAATTGCGATATCCTTTGTCTCTGCGTTTATCGTTCGTAAGTTTATTATATTTGGCAAGTAGCTAAAGATGTTTAATGCTTGCCACTAAGAAAAGACGGATCCACATTATAAAAATTTTGATGTTCCATAAAGTTAGTTTTCACTTTATAATTTTGCAGCAAACATTACCTGATACATTTACAGCAAACATGATCTTGCGATCGTGAAAATACTTTCTGCAATGTTGCTGCAAACCTTTTAATATTTTCACCAAATTTATCAGCTCATTTTCGGAAATTTTGTCAAAGAAAATTTGCACAAAATATTTGCAGCAAAGTCCTGGAAAACTTTCTTGCTGTGCAGTCGCAAACATTTCGTTTGTATTGGCAGATGTTTTCATTTTCTGAGGCAACTTTGCTGCAAACAGCCAGCGTCAACTTCGTTATTTGCATTGAACTTTCGGCAAATTTTCTCATTTGAAAAGGCAAGTTTTTTGCAAACTTTTTAGTTTGCCTTTGCAAATTTTTAAACATTTTTAAAAATGTTTCTGTGCTATCTGGGATACTTTCCACTATTTATATTAATGGTAGATAACACAGGACTGCAAATTGAAAAAAAGTTTGTGTTGTTTTTTGATTAACAGGTGAACTTAATTCTTTGTTCCTAGCTGATTACGAATACTGAATTCGTTTTTCCCTGTCACGTAAGGTTTTCTTACAAATCAATGTCAAAACTTGGGCCTTCTTCCATATTCAATACTGCTTTATTATACCTTATTTCTTATCTTCTATCAGACTAAATAGCTTATTATGCTAAATAACTGAACATGTTTTGTTTAATGTGAATGCAGACAGACAAAGAAAAGAATATAAGATTCTCTACACATACAGATTACTACATATATACATATAATATGGAAATATATACGTTGTAAAATGGAAATCAACACAGTCATATAACATACTTATTTTTCACATCTTTTTAGCACGCTTTCTCTTATAAGCTTTCCTAATTTTCTTGTGATTTTCTTCTGAAGTTTCTCTTTGCAATGTGCAACAGTAGACAGCCATCATGCTAACACTCCAAAGTGCCTGATACCTTTTCTGCAAATCCCTCATGTCTTGGTGAAACCGTTCGCCTTGTTCCTCATTTAATTCTCCGAGATTTGGTGGAAAGTAATCAAGATGAGAATGCAAAAAACTCAACTTGAGATTCATGTTGCAACCCAGTTCTTGAAATTTAACTAACATATTCTCAACAACTTCTCTGTAATCAGCACTTTTGTGGTTCCCCAGGAAGTTCATCACCACGCTTTTAAGTGCTATCCAAGCATCCCTTTCAGCATTAGTCATTGTTGCCTCGAAGTTTTTATCCTTCATTAACTTCCTAATGTCTGGGCCAACGAAGACACCTTCTTTCACTTTGGCACATGAAAGTGAAGAAAATTTGTTGCATATGAACTTGAAACATTCGCCTTCCTTGTCGAGTGCCTTAACAAATTGTTTCATCAATCCTAATTTTATGTGAAGGGGAGGAAGTATAAGTTTCTCAGGGCTGACTAAGTTTTGTTGAATGATGTTTTTTGATCCCGCGTTCAGTGTTTTCCTTAATGGCCACTGTTTCCTTACCCAGTGGTCATTTCGTGCCCTACTATCCCACTCGCAGATGTAACATGATATTTTTGTATACCCACCTTGTTGCCCAAGTACAATGCTCAAAATCTTCAAATCTCCACACACCACCCAACCATGTACCTCGTATTTAATTTTATTAAGAATAAATTGCACATTGTCGTATGTTTCTTTCAGTGACACAGAATGAGCAATAGGAACTGAGGGGAACTTATTTCCATTATATAACAGAACAAATTTTAAACTTGTTTTATTCGAGTCAATGAATAATCTCCAATCACTAGAAAGGCAAGGGAAATTTAACTTGATCAACAAACCTCCACATCACAATAAAACACGACAATCTTCTTTTGAGAAATACTGCACAAATTCTTTTTCCCGATATCTGTACCAGGAAAATGTTCCACAGGCCAGCAAGTTATTTTCATTGTCTGGAACCAATAAGTTCAGCAGATTCTTTAGACAGATTTATGTCTCTAACTAGATCATTGAGCTGGCGTTAAGTGAGTGGTATAGGGTCACGAGATCCGCTAGGGGGGTTGTAAACTTCATCTTCTATTTCACTATTTTTCACTGAATCACTGTACGAACTAGGATCACTTACGGACTCAAGACTTGATGGAGATGTCGGAACAGGCAAGTCTAGGCCGTGCAGCATAGGTCTCATTGCAGAGGGAATATTGGGATACACTATCTTTGTCTTGTTTCGAGTATTGTGTTCTACAATTTCACAGGAACAGAAGTAGCAATCGTCGCTGTGGTTTTTGGGTTCTCTTCACACCATTGGTACTGCGAATGGCATAGATGACCGCTTTCCAGTACTCCACTTCCGTAACGATTCCACACAAGATCTACACAGATTGTGTAGTGTCCACGATTTTTCTTGATCTCCAAGTTCCATACGGAAGTATGCGAAATATGCCCTTCTTACTAAATCTGTAATTTTCTGTTTCTGTTTGTGTTGAACAAATTCACCACAGATGTAATAAAATAAATCTGGTCTATTCTTACAACCAAGAGATGCCATGGCAACACAGTATTCAACGAACTGTAAAAGAAAACTAACCCAAGATATTAACATTTCATACTATTGAAGCACATCTAAGGTTTGCGATAATTAAATGTGAAATTTATTTGAAAAATGAGATAACAAGGTTTGATATAGAAATATTTTAAATATTCATGCAGGCAAAGGTTTAGTTAATTTAGTTAAATTAAACTTTCTTACATTTAAAACACATTCATTTTTATTACCGCCTGGATAATTTCACCAACCACGTACTGGTGACATCTAGCGTCAATCAGTTGAACTACGCTTAAACATGCATACCGCAATCAACATATATAAATCGTGAATTGTAAGAAATTCTTACGTGATATGAGAAAACTAGTGCCAGTTTCGGTTTCAGCATGTTCAAATACATATAAAACACCAAAAATTATAAAAACAACAGAACCTATGCGGCCCTGTGTAATTATTTAACAAATAGCATCAAGCACTACTGTAAAAGTAATTTCCTAGTGTTATTCATCAATCAAATGTGTAAGCCTATATGTATCTCTATATGCGAGGGAGCGAACCCAGGGGTGGTCTAGGAGGGGCCCCCTAAATTTTTGCTGGCCCTCTCTAAAATTTTCATGGTAGGCTTGCAAATGAACTATAATATGGTGATGAACTATAATATTGTTGGATCGGGCTTCCCTAACTTCTGCCGGCCCCCTCCCCTAGCTACCGGCCTGGAGCGAACCTACCCAAAATTAAAATCCTAAAGCCACCCTTGGTTGGAGAGTGAGCTTACTGACTTTTCTAAACCTTGGGTTAGAATTGACTTAAGATCGTTTCATTCCTAAAATTTTGCGAATATCTTCAGATACTCAACGATTAAAAGAATAATAATAGTATGTATAATATACTATATCAGTGTCAATATCAGTGTAAACATCATTTACTAAGCATAATTGTAAAAATTCACACCTCATAAAATAATATTTTGTTATATTTCGTAATCGTTTCTGGCCTATGTATTTTTTTAATTGTATATTTTTTAAATGTATTTAACAATTTGGGACTACAGCACAACAAGCATAAACCATGCTAAATTGTAAGCACGGATATTTTGCCGCAAAGTTTGTACTCATTACCGTCTACTATATTGATACGTTTATTCTTTTGCAATTCGTATTTTCTACTTTTGATAGTGACAATTATATTTCTAGTGTTTGTATAGGTATAATATTTATAATGTGTTCAAATTTGTGTATCTTAATTGGTTGTTTGGTTGCTGCAGGTCAAGGTAAGCTAATAGAATATCTTAAGTTAAATATCTCCATATATTTACATAGTCATCCATGCACTCAGGTTATATTCAATTTTTATGCAACACCCAGTAGATTTCTAATTTATGAATAGAACACCATATACAGTAGGAACCAATACAACTCTCACAAACAGTACTAATGAATCTTTTATACAGCATAGGCCTCCCGATAAAAAATCAACGAAGCTTAGCATTGCTCAAGCAAATGTTCGCTCCCTTGCTCCAAAAATTGACGAATTGCGAATCTTGGCAAACGAGGAAAAATACGATGTTATTGTCATAACTGAATCATGGGTCGATAGTGCCCTAAACTCAACAGCCGTTGAAATAAACAACTATCGTTTGCTGAGAAGCGATCGGACGGACAGGCGAGGAGGAGGAGTTGCTGTATATTTCCGTTGTAATTTAAATGTGAAACTGCTTAATGTTGATGTCTCGCATAAAGACGAAATTGACTGTGTATGTCTCAAAATTACCATAAATTCGGTTAGGTTAGGTATATGTGCCATATACAGACCATCCAGCGTTGCATACTCTAAATTGGCAATGCTCGAAGAAGTAATCACGAATGTAGGCTCTATGACTGATAATCTGCTCATCATAGGAGATCTAAATTGTGATTTCCTTACGCCTTCGAAGCGTGACACAGCTTATTTATGTTCTATACTTGATAGCTTTCAGCTAACGCAAATCTTAAACGAACCAACACGCATCACTGAAACCACTGAAACACTTCTTGATGTATTTATTACTAGTAATGTCAATATAATTCATTCTAGTGGAGTAAAACTACCAATCGGTACTTCAGATCACTCTTTAGCATATATATGTTTGCAATTAGAAAAGCCAACAAAAGACAAGAGCAAAATAAAGACATATCGCAATTTTAAGTATTTTGATCAGTCCAAATTCACTAGTGATATAGAACGCATAGATTGGAAACCAATTGAAAACCTACCTGACGTAGATAAGAAAGTCGAATTCTTAGAAAACATCATAGTTAGCATTTTTGATAAACATGCCCCTCTACGCTCTTCGAGGATTACAAAAAACAACAGTCCGTGGTTAACTGACAACGTCCAGCTTTTAATAAAATTAAAAAATCGTGCATATCTCAAATTCAAAAGGACAAGAACTGATGTTCTTTGGAATGAATACAAACAACTACGGAACTTTACTACAGCCGTGATACGACAAGAGAAAAGAGCATATTTCACACAGTTTTTTAATAGTTATAATCTGAGCTCCAAGGACGTATGGAATAAATTAAGAACCCTCGGTATTAGTAGTCGAAAAAATTCCCAAGCATTACCAGATGATCTTGCTGACTGCAATGAAATTAACGCGCACTTTGGTGAAATTTGTAATGATAGAAATATCGACGAGAATGCAGTTCAAAACCGCCTAACTGTATATAATAATACTAAATTCTGTTCAAGTATGAATTCATTCGAACTCCGTAATATAAGCAACTTGGATGTTCAGAATGCTATTAAAAATTTAAATTCAAATGCAGCTGGACACGAAGGCATTACAGGAAATATGCTTAGACTTGTTTTACCACACATTATATCACCATTAACACATATAATAAATTATTCCATAACCACATGCTCCTTTCCATTATCCTGGAAAGAAGCTTTTATAATGCCTATAGCGAAAAAGCAAAATGTATCATCTCTAAACGACCTTAGGCCTATTAGCCTATTACCAATATTGTCCAAAGTTATGGAGAAACTTGTGCATAACCAGCTCAATGATTACATCATTAATAATAATATCTTACCCCTACACCAATCAGGCTTTCGCAATTCACATAGCACTGCCACAGCCCTACTTCATATCACTGACGACATTTTTCGAGCATTAGATAACAATCAGATATCATTCCTGGTATTATTAGATCTTACTAAAGCATTTGATTCAGTTCATCACGACTTACTCCTAGCTAAAATGAAATACTATAACTTTTCCACCAACACGATCCAGTGGTTCAGATCATATCTTTCAGATAGGCAACAAAGAGTGGTACTAAGAGATCCTAAACTTGCAGTATCAAACCGAATCAGTCTTCAAAGAGGAGTGCCACAAGGATCAATACTAGGACCTCTGCTATTTTGTCTATATACAGCAGACGTACCAAAGCTACACTCTAGAATACATCTGTACGCGGATGATACACAACTCTGCTTAGCCACGTCTCCAGAGCACACCTTACAAAGTGCAGCCCTCATCAATGAGGACTTAGAAATATTTAGTGATTGGTGCTTGTCCAATTCCTTGAAAATAAACGCAAGTAAATGCATATTTACAGTCATGGGAACAAGAGAAAATCTTAGGAAATTGGAAACTGGACAAATTAATATTTCCATTCGAGACACGCCGTTAGATTACTCACCTTCAGTAAAAAATCTCGGGTTAATACTAGATGATGAGTTAAACTGGAAGCGACATATATCTACTGTATCTAATAAATCAATATCAATTCTGCGATTATTATACAAATATAATGATTTTCTAAATCAGAACACAAAACTGTATTTAGTGAACACGCTTATTTTTCCACTGTTCGACTATTGTGATTCTGTATATGGACCAGCCATTACTAAATCCTTAGCAATATCAATCCAAAAAGTTCAAAATGCCTGCATGAGATTTATCTATAACACGCGAAAATGTGAACATATACTGCCCTTACTAAATCAAAATAACATTCTAACAATGTCAAGGAGGCGTTTGTTGCATCTGTACTGCCAGATACATAAGGTCATACACAATAATGGCCCCCTATATCTTAAAAGTAAGCTGACGTTCCGAAATGAAATCCATCCATACGAAACAAAACGTTCCCGTACATTTGACATCCCGCGGCATACATTAACAAAAGCAGCGAAATCATTCTCTATTTCAGCTGTGAGAGCCTGGAATTCATTACCTTCCGATGTAATCGAGTGCAAAGGATTCTTGACCTTCAAACGTAGGGTAAAGGATCATCTTTTACATCAACAGAAACTTAGCTTGAACACCTACGCCTTAGCCTGCAGCAAATAAACCAATTTTGTATGCATATTCTAGTATAGAGGACAAGTATTAGGCCTATTGTATCTGAACAACTATTATATTCTTACTTCATATTGGTTTTCTTCATTATATATATAATATTAGTTTGTAGTTAACTAAACGCTATATGTTTATTGTCGTTATATATGTACGTGTATAATATCTTTATATATATTCCCATGTGACATTCCTGATTGTACTTTTGTTGAGGTTAGGTGGTAGAGCAGCCTACGGCTGAACCTCGCCTCGTGAATAAAGGCATTTTCAATTCAATTCAATTCAACTCATGAAGGTAGCAGAATTAGTCTCTCAGATGTCCATTAATATTTATTGTTCCGGATAGATGGCAGCACGTTTGATGAAACAAGTGGTGGTGAAATCTGTTGCGAAAGTTAATGTGTACGGAAACGTTGTTAAACAATTTATTTCACCTAATAAATTTCGTTAGAGTGCATGTTTGAAATGCAGATTTGTGGTCGTATTTAACTGCATTAAGAACGAACATCCATCCAACTATGCACAAGTTCAAAAACGGAACTATAGATAATTGTCAGAAACTTGCAGTCGCTCTAAGATAGACTACTAATACTGATTGTTAGTTTTTTTTTTGTAAGGACATAGACATTCTAAGTCGTTGCCCTATATTGTATTGTTTTCATACATTAAGATGGTTTTATGAATTATTATCTGTAGGACAATATTCTTCCTACCCGTAGATCTAGCATAATTTGCATGTCTTTAGCATCCTGCCCAAATCTAGCATAATTTCAGCAAGTTTATCAAAAAGCCGTAAAACCTGGAGATGAGAAAGAAGTTGATCGTGGGAAGAAAAAGAACGGCAGAAATGTATCCTCTTCCATTGATTCATACAGTCGGTAAACCATACAGGCAGTCTTATTTTCTCAAGTAAGTTAGAAACGGCTTTGGGCTTTTTTTTTTTTTTTTTTTGTGGCTCCACCCAGGGTTTTCTAATCCTTTAACTGCGAGGCATGGGCGGAGCTATGGGGGCCATTCTCCCCCTAACTTTTTGACAACTTTACCATCTTTATTTCTGACTTCATGACTATCTTTATTCCTGAAATGAAAAGGTCCAAGAACGACCAAAAATCTCCCCCCCCCCAACAGACAATTCCCAACTCCGCTTATGCTGCGAGGTAACTTGCTTTCAAAATATGTAAACAAACACTTTGCATTCATTTATACTATATATACGCCATTGAGTCTGGCAACGACTACACTAGTTTAGATGAGTTAAAGCTTTGGAGCATGAAGTATTGAGTTCTATCCACGCATTCTTGCACTCTGCGTATTTTAAGTTACGTTATCGTATCTTAACTTCGTTAAAAAAAAAAAAAATTAAAAAAAAAACTCTTGAATTGGTAATTATGAGGATCTAGCATAATTTGACCGAATCTGGTGTAATTTCGATCAGGTTTTGGAATAATTCCGTGCTGTAAGTCTGGCAACGCTGTTCCTACCCTTCATAGTGTAAACTCAAAAGATTAAACTCGCAAATTGAATCGTCATTTTTTCAAAACAGTGGTTGGACTTCGGTCACCTGTGCCCTTATTTCGATGTATCATTGCCAAAGAAACGCAACTAAGACAATTTACAGAATAATCACTTTGAAGATGACTTTCGTGGCTGTTCTCAAGAGGCTTATTTTGGACTTTTTGTTAATCTTGAGAAAAGTATCGCAAACTGGGCGTACTTTGCACCTGGTGGGGGAATTTTTACCATCACTGTTTTCTGTCTTTAAGTTCGTGTAAACACTAAGCCTTTACACATTACAGAACATAATCTACTAGTTCCTATTTCTGATTAATTTTGCCATCTAGGGAGATAGTTTGGCAAAGAATGATTACGCGGTGTGTGCACAAAAGTCGTGTGAAGAAAATGAAGCTTTTCGAAGGAAGTGAAATTCGCAGTGTACTTTCATTGATATGCAATACGTAAGTTAGCATTTTAATCTATGTGATGTAAGTGTTAATGCTGCGTTTAATGCTAGTTAAAATTATGTATCATATAGGAGCAACAACGTGCGAAAGGGCAGGAATGAATTTAATTAAGTGACACATTATAGGCGGGTTAAATTGCACCGTACCACGACTGGTGCAAAGCAGAGATGCAGTCGGTCAGGTGTATCAAGATTTGAATGGATCATGGGTCAACAGGATGTGACCCACTGCGAACCACCACCCAGCGTGACTCACAGACTTACCCTGCTCAATGCATTGTATATAGTATCTTCTGAACAGTAAATAAATAAATCCTGAACATTAAATAAATCCACGTTTAGGAGGATATTGAGCTATTTTTTCGCAGATGGTAAGCCCAAAAATATAATTTATTCTTTTAAATTTAAGATGTCAAAATTTAAAACTAGGTATTCGTTTAATTTTAAAATTATATTTTATTTTAATTAGCTTTCACAGACCATTTTCTCTATATTTACAACATACTTGATTTTCAAAGCCATTACAAAAGCAAATAACCCCTATTTGCTTGTATTAAATCGGGTCGGTTGGGTGAACTGTTTGCTCGTCTCAATTCTTGGTCCGGTTCGTTCGGTAGTGAATGAGCTGTAAGCCGAGCCGCTCAAGCCGTTGAGAACCCTAAACCCGGTCCCAGCTGTTTTGAACATGTTTCGCTGACGCCTATAACTTTTAACAATTTTTGGCTCGGGCCCGGAATACTTGCCCCTTTGGAACTCAAACCCAGAACGTGACTGATGTCCTTGCCTCCTGAAGACTTCTCGACGACCGAGATCGACAGTTAATTAGTTTTTACTATTCAGATACAAACCGCATATCTTTTAAAGATTATACACGGTGTAGATATAATGATAATAATAATAATAATAATAATAATAATAATAATAATAATAATAATAATAATAATAATAATAATAATAATAATAATAATAATAATGGTATTAAAAGTTTTAAACTTGCCCTAAAATTTGGCAAAACTTACTTAAAAGTAGAGATTTCGGGGAAAGGGTTCCGTACCTTCAAGACACACCTCTGCAACTACCAAAATTTTAAACTAGAGCGTTCCACTAAAGTTTCATGTAGAAAGTATTCTACTGTATGTTTTAAGGAAAATAAACGTAATAATAATAACTGAATATCATGCAACAATAAGGCATATCATAAATTAATTTTTAGGATATGCAGAGGTAAATATAAAAGTTTTGCTACAAAAATTACTACACAGACCATAATTCAATGAGCTCTGAAATACAATGTAACGAAATAGCCTATGAGATTCAGTCTACAGAGCGATTGTTACTTAAAGAATGGACATACACTATTTCGAGAATCCAGACAAGAAGGGAAATGTTTATGATACTTTTCGTCTCGTCTCGATTCTCATCTCAAAACGAGACGATAATTTGAGTTAGCCTTGTCCCGTCTCGAATGTAAAATGTTAATTCTCATGTTATTTTGTTTGTTTAGAAACGAGATGAGAAATTCCTCTTTAGTCTAGTAAAGATAGGATTGAGAAAGGAATAAATTAGTAACAAGCTCAAAATTGGTATGGAAGTAGGGGGATGTGTCAGGAATAACACACTAAAAGTCCCCTAAAATCCCACTGTAGCTTTTCCCGCAATTTTGAAAAATGTCCGCCATCTTTAGACGACGACAAGGAATTTATGGAAATCGTCACCCTTTATGTTTATTCCTCTAGCCACCGTTCTAATTATCACAAAGCCATGAATCATATATGGTTGGAAAGCTTGAAAGACAGAAAATCTAAGTAAATAACATATATCCCCATCGTGCTAAATTTCTAGAAGAAGAGGAAGAAGAAAGCAACTTTTTTTATTTAAATATATATATATATATATATATATATATATATATATATATATATATATATATATATATATATATATATATATATATATATATATATATTCAGAAATCATGAGAAGTTTCAACATTGACAGTTATTGCACACCAACGAAACACCACCAACAGGTGTCCTTGATATTTATTTCAATCATAGCCAAAAATGACACAAATCGGTCCAATACAAACCGAGAAAAAAATATAACTTATGTTACTTTCTGACCTCTTTGTACAAAAGTGCATAAGGTGACATACACTTTCCCTTTTCTAGTCACCTTTTATCACATAGGACCAAGAGTTATATATCATTGGAAATCTTAAGAAATGTAAATTCGAACGAGGTAACACTTATACTAATCAAGCCCAATTTGTGGAAGAAGCGCAAAACTCAAAATTTCGGGACTAAACGTGATTTTCGCAATAAATTCTTTAAAACTTGCAACACTGACAATTATCGTATGTTAACAAAACTCAGTTACCGTTTTCACTATCATCATTATTAATTTACTCTTAAAATGGCCAACGTTTTTCCCAATGGAGTAAGCTTTTATGATACATAGTTTTACATCACTTAAATATAGCACAAAAATCATTTATTGACAGCATGAGAAAGTAGCAGAAATTGGTAGTCTCCTATTCATAGGAAAATCGTAATTCACACACTAAAAATAACTCTCAATTACAATAGTCATTTGAATGTAATTTTTAAAAAATGTCTTGTTTATATCTAGAATGCAATTTTCCTCCTAGTATTCTTCAAATCAACTTAATATTTACATTACACGTTAGTATGCACTTTAAGAACATTCGAACTTATTTTATTAGAAATCGATGAGGTTATCATTACCTCGTTCATCTCTATGGTCTTCATCATTTGGTTTTGCATTCATGCATCCAACTCCTCGACACTGGCATAAATTAGAGCACACAATTCCGGCTTTCCGACAACCGTACATACTTTTACAGCCCTTTTTTACAGTTACAGGATATTACACGAAGCGGGTTCCTTGGTTATTCTTGCTGGTACGAGAATACCTCCTAATGTTGTCCATTCATATTCAGTCGCTCGCATATCATTGAGCAATACCTGGGCTCAAAAAACGTACACTGTCAAAGAATGAATGGAATATACCACTTTTAACGTACACACGCAAAGGTAATGGTCTTTCGGATTTAATCATTGAAGATATAAGATACCTTCGTGTTCTGAATATCCAAACTGAAATCCACCTTCTGTACGATGTAACATGGATGATTCTCAAGTGATTGAAGACACTAACTTGCCCGAACTGGAATGGATTTATGCAGCTGGTGACAAGCAACAACCATAAGTATCAAACATATTAAGTAGTAATTCAACCTTTCATCAATCTTCAGCCAATAAGCATGGATGCTGTATACTCGGCGCTTATGTTTGCCATCAAAGAATGTGCAGAAAAGAAGCAAAAATGCGTGCTTAGTCACGTTGGATCAACCTTTGTACTCTAAAGCATGTGACATTGTAGCAGCATGTAGAAATTCTGGTGAATTACCGTCAGTGATTGTTAGACTTCGGGGTTTTCCACACTATAATGTCATTTATGGAAACAGTTGCATATATAATGAAAGGTAGTTGCATTGAAGAACTTCGGTCTTGTGTGTATGCTAGTAACTCCATGCCACAGATAAAGCCAGGCCATTCTTATTGCTCGTGCTTTGCGAGCTAATTTTTTTTAAACATAGTTAGCAATTGCAATATATACTGTTTATTTAATGAATTAGACGCCACTGAGGAGTTTGAACGTCAATTGCGAGATGTTTGTATTCCTCTGATGACTGAAGAAGATATCGATACTGATGTAGTGGTTCAACATTCAAACATAGTCAATCAAGATTGCAAATGACCTGAAGTTATTCATTGACGCTGCTGCAGAAACAAGCCGTTAAGTTATTCGCTCTGTACTTTCAGCTTGTAGAAATTATGCGTCTTTTAGTTCGAAAGAACTGGAGATTTAAATCTTCATCTTCACTGCATGTGAGAAATGTTACCATACTTCTATGCAGCTGAACATCTTTTGTACGCCAAGTACGCACATTTGTACTTACAAGAAATGGATCTTCATGAGTTCCAGCTATTTACAGGAGACGGTTACTTCACTATTCGTAGAAAATATATATTTTGGAGTGGCACATGGTCTGATATGACGATTGAGCAGGTTTTAGCGAGAGCAATGAAGAGCAGCGGTGAACTGACCCATAGAGAGGCATGACTGAAAAGATAATATCTAGGTGTGTGCCAAGTATGCCAGCAGCGTGCCACTTACGAGAATGTCTTGAAAAATTATGAAACAAAGATAGGCAAGAACTTCACACTGGTCGGCATGTGGACCTGTACTAAAGCAGTCAATCGCGTGATATATTACATCTAAAGAAATTCTTGGGTTGGTTTTGCCAGCATTCTCCATTCCCTTCATATCCGGAGCTCGCGTCCCTAAGCACTGGCATGGTAGGTAATGAAATGGTCAACTGATAAATCTGAGGAAATCGGATTGGCTGCTATGGAAGGAATGTTAGGACGGACTTTTGGAAATGTGAAACTTAAACGAAAAGATGCGTATCCGTGATGAGCCACTGGCTGTAAACACCATACTTCAACTGAATCATATAAGTAGAAGTCCGAAAAAGAACTCCAGCAGTGTTTTGCTTACGAGCTTGCACCCTATTCACTTTCTCTTTTCACAGAAATGTCCATGAGAAAAACGAAAAAGGTCGCTTTGTACGACATGTTTGAATATCGGACAAATTTTAAAACTCAATTTGAAAACACTGTGTACGTTATAAATGAAGGCTGGCTTCTACATCATGTTTTTTGGACACAATATGGAACATACCTTGACGTGCACAACTCGTATGTGTCCTGTGTACTCACAAACTCAAGATCGCAAGCAACAATTCTATTTTTACAGGTATTGCACTGAAAACCGTACAAAAGCCGCTGAGCGGGAGCAACGTGAGTCAAAGGTTCAATCAGCTTTGATGTTATTCACAAATGAAACCACATTCTTAACAAAAAAGATAAATTCTTAGGTAATTTCAAAAATAAGGATTGTTTCGCCCGTGAGTTGATGGTTCATTTGACACAAGCTGGAATTCAAACCCAGCAAGCAAGAAGTGATGACGCACTTATAGCTAAAACTGCTGTAGCCAAGTCTTTAAATCCTTGTAAGCACGTCGTGATAATGTTGACATAATGTTGACGCGAGGATGTTGACATTTTAATCATTTTGCTTGAACAAGGTAATAATCAGTACGACATCACATTTCGAAAGCTTGGACGTCTACAAGACGTGAGTAAGGAATTTAGTACTAAGAAGTTGTAAGATACCCAGGCAAATATACTAACTGGTTTGCTCAGCTACCATGCTTTAACTAGACCACCATCATGTGGTTTGTATCGACAGGGAAAGAAAAAGCCATTCTGATTACTTCATAAACGGGAAGATTTACGCCGATCACTTGAAGTTTTGAACCATGATAATGCTAGTGTACAATCTATGAAGCTGGCACATTGTTTCTACTAACACACTACGATTCTCCAGCAATAGTAACCTTACTGGATGAATTCCAGTATCATTCATACATCCTTGCAGTAAGTCGCTCCCCATGCAGAACGAAATACAATTGGCAAAATTGCCACCCACCAGTGATGCTGCGAAACACCATATCATCAGGTTCAATTATACCGTGGAAAAATGATTTGCGAACGACTGAATATGGATGGACAACATTAGGAGGTATTCTCGTACCAGCAAGAATGACCAAGGAACCCACTCCGTGTAATATCCTGTAACTGTAAAAAGGGCTGTGAAAGTATGTACGGTTGTCGAAAAGCCGGAATTGTGTGCTCTAATTTATGTCAGTGTCGAGGAATTGGATACATGAATGCAAAACCAAATGATGAAGACCATAGAGATGAACGAGGTAATGATAACCTCATCGATTTCTAATAAAATAAGTTCGAATGTTCTTAAAGTGCATACTAACGTGTAATGTAAATATTAAGTTGATTTGAAGAATACTAGGAGGAAAATTGCATTCTAGTTATAAACAAGACATTTTTTAAAAATTACATTCAAATGACTATTGTAATTGAGAGTTATTTTTAGTGTGTGAATTACGATTTTCCTATGAATAGGAGACTACCAATTTCTGCTACTTTCTCATGCTGTCAATAAATGATTTTTGTGCTATATTTAAGTGATGTAAAACTATGTTCAAAATTTCTATCAAGATGACGAATTTAGTTGGATACTTCCTGGAAGAAAAGATTTTGTGAGTGTTAAAAGAAATCTCCACATGCAAAAACGACTAATATTGTGCAATCTAAGTGAGCTTTACGTTGCTTTTAAAGAAAAACATCCTGATATTAAAATTGGGTTTTCCAAATTCTGCTTATTAAGGCCTAAATGGTGTGTGGTTGCAGGTTCAACAGGTACACACAGTGTCTGTGTGTGTACTACTCATCAAAATGTAGATTTACTGTTGCATGCCATTAGTTTAAGAAAGGAAGATCTTGATCATGCAATTTCACTGATGGTGTGTGATAAAACTAATAGAAATAGTATGTTAGGAGTGTGTGTGAAATGTCCCCAGGATAGCAGTAAAATAACAGAACTTCTCCAAAACAAAATCGAGGAGTACTGGGATGACGAGCAGGTGAGCTTTGCAGAGTGGGTCAATGTCGATCGTAGTCAGTTAGTAGAAAGAACACTACCAATTCCAGAATTCATTGATAATTTTGTTCACAACCTCCAAGGATTAATACCTCATTCTTTCATTGCTAAGAGGCAGGCAACTTACCTAAAGGAACGTAAACAAAATCTCTCTCATGATGAAGCCATTATATTGATGGACTTTGCAATATAAAATCATAATTCTCTGCGAAATGAGATACAGACTTACCATTGGAATCATGTGTCAAGTTCCTTACACCCTGTTGTACTTTATTTTATTGAAACTAACCGTTTAACTGAGAAATCTCTATGTTTTTTATCTGATATCTTACATCATGACGTGCCTTTTGTGTATAAAGTCCAATCTGAAACCATGTCGTTCTCAAAGAATAAATCCACATATTAAAAGGGTCGAATATGTAACAGATAGGTGTGCTGCACAGTATAAAAACTGTAAGAGCTTTATAAATCTGTGCCATCATCTCCAAGACTTTGGCATATCTGCTTGTTGGTCTTTCTTTGCCACCAGCCGTGGCAAGTCACCTTGTGATGGAATTGGTGGCAGTGTGAAACGATGTGTTACAAAGGCAAATCTGCAGAGGCCATTTCAAAACCAGATAACAAATCCAAAACAAATGTATGATTTTTGCAAGCGTCAGTTGTCGAAAATTACATTTTTTTATCTACCTGAAGCTGAGATTAATAATGTAAGCACTGGCGCAAATCCCGGGGGGGACGAGGGGGACATGTCCCCCCAATGTTGAACCTGGGGGGACTGTCCCCCCCAATAATCTGATTTAAAAAGCGCTTTTTCGGATTTGTGTCCGACTGCCCCAAAGGAATGTAAGATGAAATTGATTTCTCTTGGCTTTTCCATTTTTTTTAAAAAAAAAAAGAATCGTATTCTGTAGTATTTCAAACTGAACTTCGTGCTGTAGTGAGTTTAGTAGTCTCATCAATATGTATTAATTCCACTTCCGCTATTTGGGCACAAATTGCAATAAATGCCAGAGGAGGATATGCCCCTCTCCTCATGCTGGAAAGTTTTCTCAGCTGTAGGTACGGGCACAAATTCCGGGGAAATGGGGAGACATGTCCCCCCCAACATTGGAACTAGAGGCTCTCCCAATAATCCGATTTGAAAAGTGCATTTTGCAGATAACTGTGATGAGTTGTGTCCGACTGTCACAAAGGAAAGTTAGATGAAATTTGTTTCTCTTGGCTTTTCCATTTATAATGAAAATGAAGGCGTGCGACTGTGCGTGACGTAACCTCATATGAAATCTTATCTCCTCCTCTCCCCTTGGCCCTAGCACACGAAGAGTATATAGACTATCCAATGTCAGTAGAACCCATCTTTTCAGTAAATGCGCATTTAATCTATTTGTAGTATCAGCCTAGGCATCTACTCATGCTTCGTAAGCTAACAAACTCTATAGCCTATGGAACTCGGAGGTTCAATGCCGCGTTCACAAAAGCTCTCCACTGACTATTATTCTTAGCCAACTGGATCCAGTTTCTACTTTGTATTCCTATCTCTGCGAAATTCATCTTAATATTGTCTTCCCATCTGCGCCTAGGTCTTCTTAATAGTCGTTTTCCGATTGGTCTTACCGCTAACACTTTGAAAGCGTTCCTACTTTCTTCCATCCTGGCTACATGTCCTGCCCACCTAAGCATCCTAGACTTGATGACCTTAACAATGTTTGGTAAGCCATATAATTTACGTAGTTCATCGTTATGAAGTTTCCACCATTCCCCATTCCCGTTCCTCTTGGTCCGAATATTTCTCTCGGGATCTTGTTCTCAAATACTTTCAGTCTATGCTCTGTACTCAGTAAGCGTATGATTATCGTTTTATACATTTTAAGCTTCAAATCCCTCGACAGAATTCGCGACGACAAGAGGTTTTGAACTGAATAATAACACGAATTCCCTGTTTTTAGTCGACATTTAATTTCTTCGTGAATATGATTTTCGTCTGTTAATATTGATCCTAGATGTTTGAAAGTATCCACTTTATCAAAAGTATTATTTAATATTTTAACACATACATAATTTGCCGTATTACGGTCCCGACGCACTTCCATGTATTTAGTTTTCTCTGCATTTACTTCTAAACTCATGTCCATGCAAGCGTGTCTAATAAGACCTCTGCATTTCTTTCTATTTTTCTCATATCAACCCCTACTAAACTTACGTAATCAGCGTACGCATAACCTGGTGAACACCGTTCAGCTCTAGGCCCTGGTTGCTATCCTTCATCTTCCTTATAGCGTATTCCAGGACAAAGTTGAATAATAATGACGACAACGCATCTTCTTGTTTCAGGCCATTCTTAACGTGAAAGCTCGTGGCCAAAACTTTTCCTACCCGGACTTTACTTTGGGATTCATTTAAACATGCCTTAATTAATCTAATTAGCTTTTTCGGTATTCCAAATCCTGTAAGAACGTTGTACAATGTTTCTCTCCTAACCGAGTTATAAGCCTTTCTAAAATCAATAAATAGTTGATGTACCGGACTACTGTATTCCCGCTTATTTTCGAGTATTTGGCGAATGGTAAATATTTGGTCGATAGTTGATCGATTTCGTCTAAATCCACACTGATAATCTCCAAACATTTCATCTGCGTATGGGCTCATTCTTGCTAATAGAATGTTTGAAAGGATTTTATAGGATGTTAACAGAAGAGAGATGCCTCGATAATTATTACAGTCAGTTTTGTCGCCTTTCTTGTGAATTGGAACAATGATTGATTCTTCCCACTCTTGTGGCAATTCTTCCTTGTTGTAGATAAGGAGAATGAGTTTGTGTATCTTGTTCCACAATTTTTTGCCTCCAGCTAAAATTAACTCAGCCGGAATTTCGTTTGCACCCGAGATTTGTGTTTCTTTAATTTCTTTATAGCGAGTTTTACTTCTATTCGATTGGGTTCTGGAATATATGATTCTGCCGTGTGTATCTTTCTTTCTCCACGCACATTAGTTTTTGGCTGCGTGTTAAGCAAATCGTCAAAGAAATCTTTCCATCTATTTAAAATGCTATCTGTATCAGTGAGAACTGTTCCATCAGCTTTCTTTCATATATAAGAACGAGGTTGATAGCCTTTCTTAAATTCGTTGACCCCTTTATACATGTCCCGAATGTTTTTATTTTTACTATCTTCAAGTTCCTAAATTTTAGCTTTCAAAATATCGCGTTTTTTTGTTCTAAAAGTTTTGGAAGTTCCTCGCCTGATGTCTACGAAATTTTGTGTAGTTACTTCATTCGGATTTTGTAGCCAACGTAATTTTGCCTGTTTTCTCTTCTCTGCTAGTTCGAACCATGGTTTGTTCCTACGTATTATTTCCGCGTGTCCCAATTTTTCTTTTGAGAGAGGATGTTTCATAAGCAAAGAAAAGAATTCAATTGCTGGAATATTTTTCTCTCTAATCTTAAGGTTACATCTGTTAAGTAAAGAGTATGACATGCGTCAGATTTCTGAAACGATTCCTGTAATGTTATTGAGATTATAATAATTTTGCTCAAAGAGTATTGTTGCGTCACACATAATTGATATTCTTTCTTCATAGTTTTGGGGAAGTCGTCATTTATATTATTATATTACTATAAAACAATTTTAACGTGGATCTTTGTGGATGCCTAATTAGAAACATACCAATTATAAATATGCATGTATTCAGATTTCAGAATGTTTTCACGGCAGTGATTTGTAATACTGATATGTACTACTACTTCATCTACATCACCTAATATATAATATACTCTACAACAGTTGATCAGATTCATCTACCGTAATATGAGTTTCATCTCCCTTATCTAGAATAAGCCTCAAATCTGCCCACCTTCCAATGTTGAAGACAACCAATGGCGTATTTAGGATTTTCTTTTGAGGGCTATGCCCAATACAAGGAAGGAAGTGGGCAATTGCCCACCTGAGTTTGAGAATTAAATATATTTTAATTTATGCATAAATTGAAGTTATAATGACAAGAATTACAGATCGATAAATCCTATATGATATGACACAAAAATTTAAAAGTGAATCTAACCCTTTATTCTATTCATACAAGAAAAAGAAAGCATCCTCTTGGCCGTCCTAATTTCCCGGGCTAATTATTCCCCCGTTTTGATTTTCTTTAATTCAAACATTTCCTTCTTTTAAAAATAACTAAACGATATAATTGTTCCTTTGTTATAATAACTAAAGTCCTGTCATGTTGATATCCGCGCATGTTGGTGTGGAACACTAGTTTCGCTTATCAACTCCTCTTAGTTTTGGTGTTACTGATGACGGCCAACTTGAATCACAACTGACAACGGTCGATAAAGTATGATAGGCGAAATGAAAGTAGTAACGTCAAGAAAAAGAAACAGAAAAATAGAAAGGATGACAGAAAGAACAATTAAGGACGCGGTTCTTACATGGAATGAAATTTGACAAATACAGTATTATTTCTAAACAAAAAGCATAAGAAAATGGAAAGTCAATGACATTCTTAGAAATGGTAAGAAGGATTATTGTTGTACGTGGAATGCGTAAAACTAACAAATTATTTCGAGGGGAGAATGAGCCCGATAGCCTCCTAAATTCGTCACTGAAGACAATTCTGCTCCCCTGATCCTTCACAGCATTGTTTTTCAACTTCATAAATATTTTGAACATCGCTTATATATATATATATATATATATATATATATATATATATATATATATATATATATATATATATATATATATATATATATATATATATATATATACGGGACCATCTTACCCGTCCCCCCCAATGCTGAAGACAGATTTGCGCCTTTGAATGTAAGAAGTGTGTTAGCAAATCGTTTCCAGATTGCTCAGACTGTAGCAGGCACAAGAGGTTTTCATAAGTTTGTACCACTGTCAAATACAGTTATAACAGCAAGACGATTGAGTACAGATGAAACACCAGATTTAGAGCTTAACTTTGCACCAGGATATGATCAGTTGGAAAAGTTGGCTTGCCAGGACATCACAGTTAATTCCTTTGTAGCATGCATCTATGATAAGTGGTATATCGGATTAGTAGTAGAAGTAGATGCTGACAATGCGGATATAAATATAAAATTCATGCACCCAGCTGGGCCTGCAGCATCCTTTTATTGCCCTAGCAGAGCTGACACATGTTGGGTCCCAGTACAGCACATTTTATCTGTTATTAAGACTCAATTTACTCATACTGGTAGACAATACCAACTGAGTAATAAATGTAAATTATTAATTGAACAGAAATGGAAAACTGTTGCCAAAAAATGAAATGTATAGGCCTATGTGAGTGTGTTTGAGTGCTAGAAAATATTACAATTATCTGCACATTGTATAAAACTGCATTTTTATTTCTTCTTTAGCAGTAAGTCAAATACCCAAAACGATTTTCCCTTCATTTTATAGAAAATTTCATCCTCTTTCAGAATATCTAGAATTATTTCTGTGGATTTGGTACTTTTTGAAGCAGAATCATTTTTGTACTTCTAGTTGAGGCTCGTTTTTCAAGCATACTTTTTACAAGTCTTTTGTACAAAAGTGCACTTTAGGTTGATGCTATGGCAAATCTGACCATAGATTTGAAATCTACAGACAATTCTGCATCGGAATACATAGGTCTGTTGTCTCAAAGGTTTCATATCAGCATGTTATAAGGGAAATTTTAAACCTCGATGCACCATTTCCTGCTGTCGCAGGTAGAAATTTTTGCCTACCATGTCCAAATTTTGATGGACCATAACATAGGAACAGGTTGAGCGAGAACTTTGAAATTTTGCACAAGTTAGTTTTGGTGGTTGTAGACCAAGTGTACCAAATATCATCAAATTCCGAGTCGGTGGGTGACATTCCGGTTTTTTGCTGGATGAAATGACGTGGAATGACCCATATAACTCTTGGTCCTATGTGATAAAAGAAGGTGACTAGAACCGTGAAAGTGTATGTCACCTTATGCACTTTTGTACAAAGAGGTCAGAAAGTGACATAAGTTATATTTTTTTTCTCGGTTTGTATTGGACCGATTTGTGTCATTGTTGATGATTGAAATAAATATCAAGGACACCTGTTGGTGGTGTTTCGTTGGTGTGCAATAACTGTCAATGTTGAAACTTCTCATGATTTCTGAATATATATATATTTAAATAAAAAAAGTTGCTTTCTTCTTCCTCTTCTTCTAGAAATTTAGCACGATGGGGATATATGTTATTTACTTAGATTTTCTGTCTTTCAAGCTTTCCAACCATATATGATTCATGGCTTTGTGATAATTAGAACGGTGGCTAGAGGAATAAACATAAAGGGTGACGATTTCCATAAATTCCTTGTCGTCGTCTAAAGATGGCGGACATTTTTCAAAATTGCGAGAAAAGCTACAGTGGGATTTTAGGGGACTTTTAGTATGTTATTCCTGACACATCCCCCTACTTCCATACCAATTTTCAACTTGTTACTAATTTGTTCCTTTCTTGGCAGAAAAATGGGCTATCTTTACTGGACTACTTCTCGTAGACAACATTAAACAAAACAGAAATATTCTTTCCAAATGTCAAGTTTCTGCTTGTAATGGTATGACCTGAGCGATAATTAGCTCCTAGCTGTTAATCTTCTACGAGATAATAATAAGTATTATTATTATTATTATTATTATTATTATTATTATTATTATTATCTCTGAAGATTTGATAGTTCAAATATTGAAACACCCGAGTATTCAAATATGTAAATATAATAAAACGTATGTCATTTGCCGATCAATCGCTATCAAAAATCCTAAAATAAAAGAAAAAAGTGCTACGTGGATTCGCACAAGCACCTTGACCACTGAACCGCGATAACCTGCGAAGTAAACGATTCGTCTTTAGTCTGGTTACTTTAGGTTTCTTTGCCTCCGCTTGCAAAGTTGTGTTATATTTCTTCGATTCAAAACGTCTTTCGTATTTCTTTGGTGAATAATCTTCGCCAAATTTTATATTAATAACTTGAGTTGTTCTTAAACCTTTGGTTCACAAGTTTGTTTTTTCTCCACACGAAATTACAGATAGACAGAATTAATTCTCATACTTTGCATTTGTTTCAAAGCAGTAACCATTACCTGGTCAAAGACTTATGTCTGCCACGTTACAGATTAACCAACAGAAATTCATTTTCCTGAAGCGGAAGTTTCAATTTCAGGATTTGGGAAAATTATGGAATTCGGTAAAATTCCGAAATTCAGAAAAATTCCAGAACTCGGAAAAAATGCGAAATTTAGAAAATTCCGAAATCCAGAAAAAATCAGGAATTCGGAAAATTTCCGAATTTTTCCGAATTTCGGAATGTTTACGAAATCAGAAATTCCTAAATTCCGGATTTTTTCAGAATTTCAGAATTTTTCCAAAATCGGATTTTTCCTAATTACGGAATTTTGCGAATTCCGGAATTTGTCCGGTTTTACTTTCGGGAGTCCGGAAAGTAAAAATTCCGGAATTGGCCATCCCTAGTTTATATACGACCTTTCAGAACACTAAACTAATAGCTGTCTACAAACAAAGAAGTAATGCAAAGCATTTTGTATCCTGCAATACGTCATGTATTAAAATCCGACAGCATTTTCAGTATCTAACCAGAAATTGAATATATCTAGCTACTGGAAGTTGAGGTATGAAGAATTGTATTGTGTCATACAACCCTGCAAACCACTGAATGTCTAAACGGCTTTCGTTAAATCCAAGTTGTAGTATTCACAGTTACATCCATTTGTGTCTTTATGATCGGGTTAGTAAAGCTTTCTATATGATAGGGTTAGTAAGTCTTTGTCTGCTCTCCCGTAAAATTGTGATACGATCTACTACAGGATACAGAACGAATTATCAATTTAACCAAATTGTTGTATTACTACACATTTTATTCCGCCTCTGTCAAATCTGGTGCATCTCGTTGAAGCAACATGTTTGTTTTCTATACCCCTTTCTTCGTTTACTGAACTAAACAGTAACTATTCTGAATTATACTACTGCGCATGCCTCGTAGATAAATATTTCTGATGCCAATAGTTTCTGTTTTGTCCAAGGAATGTTCTTTTTCTTCTTCCCAGCAAGACCCTTTTATTACATTATATGAAAAGCATGTAGGTCTAAATACTTCATGTATTACATAGCATGTAGGTTTAACTACTACATGTAAGTACATTGTAGACTTCCAGCACAGAAGTAACATATGATCATAGTAAATAACTCACGGAAGTGATAGTTCTTAATGCAGTGCTTGTAATCCCTAACGACACAGTGGGTGAGTGGTCAAAGCACTGGCTTTCCGCGCCGTCCACCCGAGTTCGAATCTATCTTGGTTTGATTTTTTTATCCGTTTGAGAGAAAGTGTTGCTTCTTTTCGCTACAGGTAGTCACTCTTTTCGTATTTTTCGTCGTCCTTTACAGTTAAAGTAGCTGTCTATTCTTATTCTTTCTACGAATGATGGATCTTCTCTTTCGTTTCATCTCAAACATGCACACGTAATGAAAAGACGCTGTTAATAATAATAATAATAATAATAATAATAATAATAATAATAATAATAATAATAATAATAATAATAATAATAATAATAATATGAAATATTACTAGCTAACTCGTTCGTATATTTCACACAATATAATTTTATATTATCCTGTGGAAATAAGTACGGCTGGCTGACGCCCCCATATTTTTTTCGATGCGCCTTATGGGTCCACGGTGCCCAACGTCGGTCCCATCCCACTATCATCTCCTGTTCTCTCGATATATGTTATCTACATTTTGCCTAATGAGGGCTCTGCCGTGGCCCCATGACTCCCCATGGCAATGCCTCTTTGTTCTTTGTGCATTGAAATCGCTTATTTTTCTGAGTACTATGAGTGCATACTGTCCAACGTTGCTCCCATCACTCTACCATTTCCCGTTCTCTCGATATAAATTGCTAATATTTTAATTGTAAGGGAGATATAGCGTTTCAATCATTACGTTTGATGAAAAATTGAGGAAGATATTGCGTTGCCACAAACAACACTTATTATTATTATTATTATTATTATTATTATTATTATTATTATTATTATTATTATTATTATTATTATTATTATTATTATTATTATTACCACTAATGTTGCCTACCACTATTTGCAATGCAATGTATTACTAAAAAGCAAATCAAATAACACTCCTCGAAATTCACACTCCCGAACTCGAAATACATGATTTACAGTTCTCTGTGTTAGGGGAAAGCACATTTATTATATTATTCTTTCAAATAACACGTTTCACAAGTTACTTCCCTTTCAATATGTAACTTCATATCATCACTAACAATCGTCTTCTTCCGATAGGAAAATATCCCCCTGCAAAAAAATGAAAGCCTGACCGTAGCAAAAGGGCGTGAACCTTCTTTAGGTGATTAATCGGGTCCAATATTTCAATAAAAGAGGATAAGTCCCTGCATACAAACATTTCAGTAAAAGAGGAAAAGTCACTCAAATATTGTGAATGCCCATTTATGGGTGAATTTTATTTCGCTTGGAACTTTTTAACAGTTTGAATGGCCTCCATTTTGAACATTTTCATCTGATTATTCTGGCTAACGAACTCATTCAAGATATTTCAACAATGAATGTTTGTACCAAGTCTGGTCTATATCTGCTGAAAATTACGGTGGTTATGGCATTCACAAATAGCGTTATATATATACAGATAGATAGACACAGAGGGAGAGAGAAAAGTGTCTTGCACCCTTCTCGCTCCTGTGCTGTGTCAGACCCTTTTGCAAAACGTATTGACAGCCTAAGCTAAACACAAGCCTCTTACTGCTCAACGTAGAAACGTGGTCGAGAGGTTTAAGACATGTAGTGATTGTATTTTTAATAACCATGAGTATGGGTTTCGAACCACTCCACCTCCATTTTTTTTTTGCAGCTACGTCGGAACGTTCAATTTTTATTCTTTACAAATTGCAAATGGCGTTTACATTCAAAATAATAGGACTTTTGGTGGCATTTGTTCGGATATTCTTATCTTTCGAAATGAAGCGCAAGAAGAATAGCAATACGCAAAGACAAAAAGTATTATCAGTACTAAACATTACCAATAATAATTGCTACGAAAGACTAAATACGACCTCTTTTAAGATCTCTCATGAGCTGTATGTATTATTAACATTTTTTAAAAAAAAATCTCCTTGCAGGGAATTCGAACTGCCGTCCTTTCCATTTCTAAGCAAGCACCTTAACCACTACAGCAAGATCATGGCTTGGTGAACGTTCATTTGTTGGCATATTTGTTGGTATTTGCATTTTATGTTCCCACTTCGACAATTTTTACTCTTTTTTTCTCCGTTTCTGGCTTTCTCTTTCGGTGTCGCCCTTTATTTACACTATGCACTATTCGTGTTCACAGCTTGTGGCCCCCTGCAATGTCTTATTCAGATTAGACTTTTCTTCTTGCTCCTCAGTAAACATTTGATTGATTTAATTCTCATACTCTCCATGGATGGAGCACAGGAATGACAGACTCAAAAAACAGGTGTGCATTTACTTTCCTGACAGACTATACAAGAGTTATACAGGCTCTATCTAATATCTCCACTAAAATTTAGAGTAGAGTATCTCGCGCTAACTGTAAATCTTGATATATCTTGGTAATACTTCTTCCTGGCAGTCAGACGACGTCCACACCAACTCAATTGGTCTTAAGTTTGGGGACAATAAACCAACTATACTGAGACTCAAATGCAGTATGGAGACTCGCGTTATCCTGCTGCATTACGAGGGCCAGCAGTGTTCGAACGAAATCAGCGACAGGATTGGTGAAGTCATGAATGTGCGACGAACTACTCATACTCTTTTGAATTGAGATCAAGACGACTAGGATATGCGGCTTATTGCTCCCACACTATACTGGTGTGTGTGCTTTTATGGTGAGTACGGACACACACTCGAATTTCCCGCTCAGCTGCATGTTTACGAACAAGCACACGCACGTTACTATTTTAGAAACAAACCACTATTAACAGTGAAGATTACCGTCTAGTCCCATCTCTCCCACTTCAGCGAAGTCGTTCTCTGCAATTAATAGTTTCCCTTCAGCGAAGGCTCAATATGAGTCAAGGAGATTTCTGAATCACCGTCTTGCTACTCGTAACCTATGCTAAAATTTCTGGCCTCTGGAAAGCGCCGTAACAAGAATGTAATCAAGAACCCCTTCTACACCTACAAATAAGTCTTCTCCAGTGGAAAGTCCGCTGTTGGTGGAATTGTCAATAGTGCTTGATGTTAATATAACACGTCCGGTGGCGGAAGAAGGAACTGTTATAGGCGAATGAGCACTTCAAAGTTGTCTATCAGGTTATGTAGTACACTCATGTCCAAAATGATTGTCGCATATCTATAACTGTATTCTTGTAAGAATATAATTTGATAATGATTTTGTAGGGTACTTTTTGAGCTGAGCGAAGCGAAGCTCTTATACTCAGGTTAGCCGTTTGGTTGTCCGCGAACTCCTCCTAGACCGTTTGGCCGATCTCAACCAAACTTAGCACGCTGATAGAGTATGTCGTGCTGAGTGAGAATATAGGTCGAAATCAAAAATCCGATGTACCATCGAGGAATAATCACCGAAAAACGCTTACTCCTAGACCGTTTGGCCGATCTCAACCAAACTTAGCACGCTGATAGAGTATGTCGTGCTGAGTGACAACACAGGTCGAAATCAAAAATCCGATGTACCATCGAGGAATAATCACCGAAAAACGCTTCCTGATTACGTAGTTTAAGCTCGCTCAGCTCATTTCATTGCAATCGGGTATATACATTGCATTCCTAGTAATATTGATACTATATGTATAATCGGGAAATGTATATTTGTGATAAATTCCATAGGAAAAGAATTATAAATACGAAAATTAGAATGAGTAAAACAAAATGGTGCTAAATGGACAAAAAAGTTTTATTTTCGTTTTATTGTTCTTATTTACTGCTCTTTCGACATGAAATTTTCCACATACATGCCTTTTCCGATTATACACATACTAACATTATAAGAAATACCAGTCGAATTCGTTATCAAATTATATTCCCACAACAATATATTTATAGACATGCGACAATAATTTTGGACACGAGTGTACATTTTATACAGAAATCGTGTACGTAATAATTATTTCTGTCTATCCTTATACGCAGGGATGCAAATAAGCAACGCAAGTTTACTAGTCCAAGGAAAAAGCTACTAGCCCATATCCCAGAATAGAAATCATTTACTTACCTTCGGTATTTTAATATTGACATTAAAAACTCGCCCGCACCAATGAACCCCTCGCCCCGGGCGAGTGGTTATTTGCATCCCTGATTATACGTATTCATTATACAATAGAAGTAACTAAATACCGTGCACATGGAATTTTTGGGGTTCTCCCATTTCACCCACTTTCTTCATTCCAATGTATCCTTCATTATCACTGTCTCCATCGCCATCGGAGTATAGTCGTGGGACGTTAAACTAAATTAAAAGTATGACTTATATCCACAAAATAAGTGTACTACGGCCCTCGCGGGCAGAGGGATTTGTTATTGCTATGTTGGTCACGTTGCCGTGTAGGTTAGTGCCTATCCTTTCCAGCGAGCCCAATCACGAGTGAGTACGACCAAAACTAGCCACAGTAACGTGTCACGTGAAAGATGTCAATAAAATCTGCCGCCAAGTACGAGATTCGCAGCATTATCCGTTATCTAGTTGTGAAGTGAAAAATCTTCGTCTGAAGTTTTTAAGGCGGCGCCTCCATTGCATCCGAATGCGACTGCGAACACGAATGCGAATGCGAACTGCGAATTCACGTGCCTGCGAATCAAGTTGCAATGTCTCTTTCAAACCTTCAATGTGAAATATTTTTGCTTGAAAATTCATATCTCAAAGTTTTCAGAGAAATAATAATAATAATAATAATAATAATAATAATAATAATAATAATAATAATAATAATAATAATAATAAATAATAAATAATAAATAATAATAATAATAATAATAATAATAATAATAATAATAATAATAATAATAATAATAATATCTATTAATTTCCTTTGTGTGCAAAACAGAGTGAATGTCGCTCCTGTTATTATTATGCTTCTGTGGTAACCGCTATTTTCACTTTAAAATAAATTAACAAAATAAAATTAGAGATTGCAAAATCAACCAATTTCTAAGAAAATTGTCTCCATGAGTAAAAAACCGATTTTTGCTATTTCAAACATATTAGTCAATAATTACATGTATTCGTAAAATCATTATTTGAGGAACAAAGAGGAAATATAAATTGAATAAAAAGTTGCGGTTCATGTGTTAATTAAATTTTCATATTTTAAAGAGAAAACAAAGAAAATTATACATATCTTCCACTCCAAGTTCTTTACTTACAACTGCCCATAATTTGTTCACGACTTATGGTTTGTGGTAATCTGGATGATCCACAATGGAACTTAATCAAAAACACAATTTATTAAAGCATCAACATCTACTTCCATTTTTATTTTTATTTTTACTCCGCACCTCGCAACGTCGTCTGCTTTCACGCAAAACAAACTTTCTTCTCTTACGTAGCGCTCAATTTTTCTGCAGACGACTCTCCATTCGCACGAATTCGGATAAACAATCCCAGCATGTTGGGATCGTACGCATTCGCATCTTTTCGTCGGTTTTCGCAATTCGCTGGTCGGAACTAGTCGAGGCACTCCTATTTGTTTACACGTGCTGGGAAATTCGCATTTGCATTCGCAATCGCATTCGGAAGCAATGAAGGCGCGGTCTAACGAGAACAAATCAGTTTAAGGCGAAGGAATTATGGATCGTACGAGTGTGTTTAAATGGTGCAGTGAATTTAAAAACGGTCGTAGTGATATTCAAAGGGACTGTCGATTTTGACGGATATGCGCATTCTCCTGTCCTGGCGCCTTCAGACTATCATCTAGGTATTCACCTCCCTGAAGATGCACAAGGGTGGGAAAAAAATTTTAACTGACGAGGAAGTGAAGGTGGAGATGAAGAATTGGGCAAAAGAGGTGGCGACAGACTTCTTTGACCAAGGCATACAAAAATTTAATCCTCGTCTCACTAAGTGCATCGCGAGGGATGGTAACTACATGGAAAAATAGTTCACATAGGTATTAATGTAACCATGTAAAAGTTTTGTTTTAAATATTTTTTTTGAAACCTACAAAAATCTAGTACACTTATTTCCTGGACGTTCCTCGTAGATTCAATTCTAAGATTAATAACTCCTTGCTTGCGATTCGATTGCCTAAATTTCCTATCAAAATTCCTGTTTATAATCTTGAAGACACTATTGCTTCCAAAAATCAATAAGAAACACAAGAAAATATGTGTGGTTCTTTTTTAATCCTGTCTACTAAAGAACCTTTAAGTTTCTTGCTCTGTTATTTAGAATCGCACCAAAGAAAAGTTGATTTAGAAGTACTTGCAGGGGCGGATTAAGGTTTTTGGGGCCCTGGAGCGGAATATTTCAAGGGGGCCCTATGATACGAATAATTCCAGCGCATAAATTTTCTTTGCTGCCTTCCACAGCATCATAGGGTTATCGAAACACCGAGAATTATGCTGTAATATTTTAATGTGCTCCAAGTTTACAATAATTTGTTTAATTACATTCATTATTAACTGTTAAATGCTCATATACTACAGTGTAACACACAAATACCAATTACAAGCCAAATGTTCAACAGTCCCTGTAAAAACACTAATAGAGTAAAATGAGAAAAAAATATATACAAATAGGTAAAGCTGTACAAGGCTACATTGTTAGAAAAGTTTTCTTCCTACATGTTTGCTCTGCAAAGGTATCTATTATGTCATTAAACGACATTGAAATGACAGATATATTTCGAGCGTAGCGAGCGGGGGAAAAATTAGCATGGGTCTGAAGCCTATAATATAATGTTAATTGCTATATTTTAGTATAAAGAGAGGGAATTTTGGGGGCCCCGGAGCCTGGGCTCCATTGGTTCCGTCCTTAATCCGCTCCTGAGTACTTGAAATAATGTATGCTATACCTTCACTTTCACTGTTATTCCATTGATAGAAGCAGACAGTTTAAACGTAGTGTTCATATAATTCTGTTATATTTATATCGTGGTTAGAGTTCAGTTAGAATTTTTTTTTTTTTCAGGAAGATCAAAATTATATAGTAGCATAATTCCAATTATTTACACTCCACTCATCCGGATATCCAAATAATCTTACCGTATCAGCAAATAAAAAAGTACATTTAAAATTTTTTTCATAAAAATATTATTTCTGGAAAATTCTTACTAAAACCAACGTTAAAATTTATAAAGGAATTTTTAAAAGTGAAACATCTTATACAGTACATTATCCTTAACTTTTTATTTTTTAAAGAAATCTATTTTAAAGATTACAAATATATTTTCTATAATTACCTCAATCATCCGGATAATTGACGTTTTAGTTATTCATAAGATAATACACGGTGATTTTAAAAAAACTCACGAATTTTATTTGGGTCTAGGATTTCTAACTGAAGTCCGATTTTCATGCGGTTTGTGGCAAATGATCAAGGAAGGATGGGAATTTTATGAAACTATGTTTACTGGTTTAAATTCATCCGGAGTAATATCAATTACGCCTCAAGAAAAACAGCAAATTTTCGCCAGTGTACCTTACAATTGGAATGAGGTGCGGTGCGATGTGGAGATTTGAGTTTTTTTTAGTTAGATGGCAATCTTGCCAAGGTCAATAAGAAACATGAAACTGGGCCGGCTGTATTGGGAATTGTGCTGTACAGTTCTGTGCTACTGTGTGCGTATGATCAGCGCAGAGTGAGAATAGTGTACTCTTTGGAACAACATGAGTTTATCGTTAAAACTTTGGAGACACGAATCTGTTGCTATGCAAAGGGCACTCAGAAACAAATTTGCATCACATTCTTCCCCAGACAGAAGCATAATGTGGTCGCTAGTGAATAAATTGGAAGAAACAAGATCGCTTCTGAGTGAGACAGGAAAGCATTCGACCCCACAGGCGGGTGTTGTGAAAGATTTCAGTTATCGACTCCTTAGGTCACCAAAGAAATCTCTCCGTCGTTTGTGGCAAGAAACCGGCTATAGCTATTCAACATGTGATTTATGCGTGTTACCACTAACACTTAATTTTTTTTCTTCAGTTTCGTTTCAAAAATCCAAAACCTCATTCTAATTGTAAAGTACACTGGCGAAAATTTGCTGTTTTTCTTGAGGGGTGATCGATATTATCCCGGATGAATTTAAACAAGTAAACATAGTCCCACAAAACTCCCATCCTTCCTTGATCATTTGCCACAAACCATATGAAAATCGGACTTCAGTTAGAAATTCTAGATCCATATAGAATCCGTGAGTTTTTTTAAATCACCCTGTATAATCTTATTCACAACTGAATATGCAAGGTGCGTCTGAAAACATCCGTGAAAGGTTCTATATATGAAAAAGCGCACTAGTTGGGATGAGGCTCAAGCGTATACGCATTGAGAGAAATGTCAACAAGTGCCTCCCATCGTGTAAATCACCGAATTGAAGAAGTGGTGCACCTGCGACCACGCTAACGGAGTCAGTGTGAGAACTCATGTTATTGCAAAATAAAGAACGCGAACGCGTTAACATGAAACTTTGCTTCAAATTAGGAAAAACAGCGACGAAGACTCATGGAATGTTAGTACAAGTGTATAGTGTTGAAGCAGTGAGTACAAGTGTGTGTTTGAGTAGTTTTAAACGCTTTAGAGACGGAGAGGAAGGTGTCGACGATGTGTTACGTTCGTGTCAACCGTCAACAATCACAATCACAGACAACACCGAACGTGTGGGACGGTTGACTGAGAATGATCGGCGGCTGTCTTTAAGAATGATAACAAAATAGTTGAGGATAAGCCAAGACAATGTAAGCACTATTGTTTACGAATATTTGAAAAAGCGGAAGATTTATGACCGATTTTGTACCGCACACGCTGACAGAAGAGTAGTAGCAAATTCTGGAAACGTCTGGAGATTTCATCAACATGTTTGACGGAAATCCGCAGTTTTTCAAATCTATCATTACAGAAAACGAGACTCGTTGCTACCAATACGATCCGGACACCAAGCTAACGGTTTTACGCTGTATCCATGGGATAGATAGAGTTAAATCAAATATGTCAATTTCATTTATTTATGAGACATGTTACAAATCTTAAGGTGGATCACCACACGGAAGTCAGTACATATTTACCTCATTCCTTTAATTACTGCGCAGTGAAATGTTACATATTATAAATATTGTCCTATATGATAGAGTTATTTATGTCTCACCTACAACACGGAACATTGATTCATTTGATTGTGTCTTCTGATATCGAAAAGTGTAACAAATAAAAGAAAATATTTGATTCGGTTTACAATAAGCACACAAAGATGGCACTTGCTGTCAGATCTTACTAGAAGTGCTCATTTTTATGAAATGTTTATTTATGTGTAAAGTATTTTGAAGTAACAATCTTATTACGAAATAGATATTTTTTTACCGTTTCTCGTGTTATGTTTTACATTTTATTTAAATATTAATTTACATTTAAGGAAATAAATTTTAAGAAGAAGTTTGCGCAGAACGCCATAATACGTTGTTGCCATATTTGTACGCTTACTGTGACAGTCACAATAAGACAATTCCTGGATTCTAGCGTTATAATTCGAGATGTGAAACTTAGCTGTGAATTACGGTAAGGGTCGAAAATTATTTTCTCCAGTAAGTATCCAAGCAGAATTCCATGATAACTTCCTTTATTATCTGATATAACTAAACACTCGACACTATCTGGCAACACCACACTATGCAAGCAGCGTTTAGCATAGCACCGAGGACATCTAGTGATCCACCTTAACTGCCAAAGCAATAAATTCTCTTTGATGTTCAATGAAAAGGCTGCTTCGGGATAAAAGATACAATATATATATATATAACCCTCAGCGCGTTTGAGAGATCAACGAGGTTGCTGTTGCGAAAATGTTCTATTTGGAATCAATTCTGTGTTTTTATTCATTTTTTACCTGCAATAATTTTCTATATTTTAACAACTCTTTTACTAATGCCTTCCTTTTTGAGTTTGTTTTATAATAATTCATCTTTGTTCCGGCCTTACATCAAAATTTAATCAATCTTTTATAATAGTGACAAACTGTTCGGAATAAGGCTATTTCGGTTCGTCTGTGCCATCCATTTTTTCATACTTTGGCAGTTTTACTGCATATTTTTATTCGATTATCGTTTTATAATCAATTTCTATATAAGCAATTCCACTGACTTTGTCGACATAGCACAAAAGCTGTGACCGTAGTTAATAATTGACCCGGAAACTTAGGATTTCGCGCACTTTTTGATGGATGTCGTCTGCTGGAGATGATCAGTGGTTAAGTGAGGGGATTTTCTTGCATAAAAAGAAGAGAAACCAGTGATTTGTGACAAAAATTAATGTTGTTTTTATGAAATAGTAAATGTGTAGAAACAACGACAAATGTAAAAAATTGTTAGAAAATAAACATTAATTGAATTAAAATGGTTGAAGGTCCAGGATGCAAAGCGAAGGGGGAACAACTTAAGAAAAAAGTTTGTAATCAGAAAGTAGTGGAAGTTCATGGAACTGTAGTTGAAAAGGTAAGAATTAGCGCAAAAGTGCCGTACAGATTTACAATAGGAGTCCCACTACAAACTCATTTTAGATACTCTGCTTTTCGTAAATTTAGCGGCAAGAGTTTACTTTCTGCAGAACAGCCTTTAATTCTCCTATTTTATGTCGAGAACAGAACCCGACGAACTCCTGCGGGCCTTTTAACCCGTTCCTACTGGTCCTCCTCCTACTACTACTACTAATACTAATACTATGGGGTACCGGTTCCAGCCACTGTTCGGCACAAAGTAAACTTACCTTTTTAGCATCTGTGGTACTGAGTAAGATCACCCCGTCATATGAGGGTTGATCAAAAAGTTAGGTTCCCAAAGAGCTCCAGCCGCACGGGATGATGCGAGGCGAAATCCGGCAACACCGCTGTGCGCGGCTCTTCCCCCACTCTTGATTCTGCCCGACCGCGCTTTGCTGCGCCGCTGTCTTCGCTCAGCAGCCGCCCGAGATGGAAGTGCCCATTGTCGATCCCGTCAATTGCGAGATACATTCCGTAATTCGCTTTTTGCACGCCAAATCGACTTCACCCGTGGATATTCATCATCAGTTGACAGAGGTCTATGGTGACAAGTATATGTCCGTTCAACACGTCCGAAAGTGGTACAGGGAGTTTAGTGCCGGTCGGAAGGACGTCCACGATGGAAAACGATGTGGAAGTCAGTAAGTTTCAGAGGCGATTGTCGAGATGTTTCAACGCGCAGTGCTTCAAAACAGGAGGAGCACCGTCCGTGAACCTGTTGCTCGAATTCCTGGGAGTTTTTACGGTACAGTGGAAAAAGCTTTGACGAGGTGAAACGCTTCCTCAACGGTTGGCGGCGGAGTTCGCAATTGGGATACAGAAATTGGAGCACCATCTACAAAAATGCGTAGAAAAAGATGGTGATTATGTCAGAAAAATAGAGCAAAGTGTTTTCTTTCCAACGATGTACGTTGCTATGAGAATAACCAATGTTGTCTATTTGTAAAATTGATGGGAATCTTATTTCTGGATAAACCCTCGTAAAAATGTTAAGGTATGGTTTTGGAAGTGGGGGCCAATACAAAGTTAACCCAACCTTGTAATATAGCTATTTATTTTAGTACTTTATGCTTATATAACACATTTATACTACTACTATTATACCAATAATAATAAATGATAATAATAATAATAACATTAATAATTATAGGCAAGGTTCTAGAACACAGGTCTCCTTTCCCATTTAGCTGTAATAAAGACAGAAAACAGCGTGACCTGTGGAGTCTAACCCTCCTTCACTCGCTGGCGCTCGCTCGGCAATACTGTGTAAATTAAATAATAAACTTGGTACAGGAAGGAACTAACCTTTATGGAGGGGGACCTGTGTTCTAGAACCTTTCCATAATTATACGGTTGCCTAATATTGTTAATGAAATATGCCGTGAAGCCTAAGAAAATGAAATGAGATGAACATATGATTATAACAACAGGGAATGTAACTTCCAAACCAAGGTTGATTAAATTTTAGCGAAAAAAATGAAATCTTTGAGTTTTACGCCCCGCGGTTATGCCGGTTAGGCTAAAGGAGACGGTGATGATGAGTATTGAATGAAATGGTGGAATGAAGGAAGTGGGAGGAAACGGGAAAACCCACGCACACGGTGTTCGTCCACCACAAAGTTCACTTGGCGGGGGCTGGGATTGAACCCGGGACCCCAAGCACCAGAGGTGAACGCTCTACCACTGAGCCACCGCGGCCCCTTTAAACTTTTAGCGACTATAAGTCCGTAAACGTTAAAAAAAAGTATTATTGATTATAATTTCCAATTCAATCCCTATTACTATGACAACATATCCATATTTCTTTGAGATTTCACAGGTTCTTCTGTTCCGTCGGCTTCCGAGCCATCTAGAAGAGCGAAATGGAAGAAATCTATAATACCAAGATTCCACGAACACTTACATCTATATTCGTAAGAAGCGGAATTTTTGACAACTGAGTCCACTTATTTGTTGTTTAGTTCAGTCATCTAGTTGTATTAACCGAATCCACTGCCTTAATCCAACTACACTAAGTTCATCTTTTTTGTTCTAAGTGAATCCGTTTTTTGATTCCGCTCAAGTTAATCCGGTTCCTTTCAGATATTCCATTCATTCATTCCAATGAAGAATTTGTTCTTTTAGAACGATTGTTTTGGAATTACTCATCACTAGTGGTGTTATAATAAGCATAGTATATAACCACATCATAAATCATTTTCATATACACTTGTGATATATCTGTTTGCAGGAACTTAAGTCCCTTAAAGACCTGGCAACACTACTCCGTAACTTATTTTGCTTGTCTACAGAAAAATAAATATTATAGTCTCATAGTATTTTTCTAGATCTATAAAATTGAATATATATCCGATTCTTTACCTTTGATTAATCTTGGTACTGTTAGTTGCAATTGATGGAAATAGCAAAACATGTTTTGATTCTCGACACTGAAGTTTGATTTTTTGTTTTTCTTTTTTCAGAATGTAAAATCCAAGAAAGATACGTCCAACTTTAACTGTTTGATTGGTAACAAAGTTACTGATGTAAAGACACTTGGTAAAGAATTATTTATATTCTTTGGGATAGATGTTTGCATCCGAGTCCATTTCCTGATGAGTGGTTTTATCCGTTACAATGGACAAGTGGAATTTGGTGTGAAAAGAGTGACTGATCCTCGCCTGGTACTTATCTTGGAGAAGGATAAAGTTGAAATTTACAATAGTTCAGTAACATTACGGTAAGTAGTGTACTGCGTAAGTGCTTTAGCTGTGTATACAACAGTGGCGTCGATAGATTTTTTTTTGTTTGTTTAGGGAGGGTGTTTGAACTAGAGAGGGTTGTTGACAACACTCTAAGCTTATGTATCTAATTATTATTTCTTGGTCGTAAGAATCCGCCACATAAGCAAAAGGACAGGGTTCTAGAACACAGGCCCCTCTCCAGGTCTACCACGCAGGCAAGGGCGCCCATCAGGGGGGGCGCTCGCCCCCTCCTTGCTTTAGAGGAAATTGTGCTTCGGAAGATTGAAAACCCAATAGATTTTTTAGAATAGTTACCGCAAAATTTGAGACTACATTTGAAATGTCGCTTATGCTTGCCCTTCCCCCCTTGGAAACCACAACATGGGCGCCGTTGCAAGCAGGGGCCAAGTTAGGTGAATTACGACAAAATAAACTGTTTCAAACTATTAACTAACCAAAATACCACTTGCATAAAAAGGATTTCTTCCTATAATGTACATTATAAAATAACAGTGGGGGAGGGGGACAGAGCCCCCTCAAACGAATATTATTTTAAAATATATGTTATTAGAAGAAATCCTTCAATGCATGTGGAATTTTGGTTAATTAATCATTTCGAGTAATTTATTTTTGTTGTAATTTGCCCAAGTTTCCATAAAAAAAATAAAACAAAAGTAACCAGAACATCAATACCATCAGACAATGCAAAACAATATCACCATTACGAAGAAATGAATTTCAAAGAACACCACGTTGTATGCCACAAAAACATTTTGTAAAACCATGAAACTCAAACACACATAGAAACACAATAGAATTAAGAAATAGAACACTAAAAAAAACAGAAAATGAACACAGAACACACAAAGCAATATATTGCAATATATAAATACTTCGACAGATTCACACAATACAATCACACACCACGTTTAATGCCAATGAACAATTCAACATCTACTCCGAATACGAAAACGAAACAATGCAATTTAGAATAAAATATAAAGCAAACTAAAATAAAGTTTATGCACATAAAATGAAAGAAATAACGAAAAACTTCATTTATCTAAAATTATAATTAATTAAAACTATATCATTATTTTATGTATAAAACAATAGACCTACATATGACTAGTGTGGTTAAGTAAACAAAAGATCAAGACTGTTCAGTGTTTTTAATTTCGATAATGATATATTTCAACGATAAAAAAGTCCAACAGGAAGAAAAGAATAAGGAACGAAAAGGAACCAAAATAAGGTATGTAAAATATATTCCATTAGTTTTATAAAGGTTAACATGTGTTCTAGAGCCTTCCCAAGCAAAAGCATCTCTTTTGATCTTACAATCGGTTGTTGTCACCCACCTTTATATTATTCTCCTACCTTCTTGTTTTACCCAACAACCTTCCCAGTTGAAATGTATACACCTCGTTTGCGTACTTTACATTCGAGCGACGTGTCCCGTCTATCTTAGGACTATAATATTTAGTGAAAGTACATATTGAAGAACTAATGTAACTATTTACCATTATCCAAAACTTTTAAAAACTTACACGCAATAAACTTGTAAGAGGAATCGAACCGTTGATCTCTTCGTTAACATTTTTATTATCTGTCTCTTATAGTGGAGCTATTTTTAAGGGGTGTTTTACACTTGATAAGAAAAAAGTTCATTTACTATTTTGCTCTGCAAAGTGGGCTACAATTTTTCATATGACTGAGATACTAAGATGATGTATAGACACTTAAATATTAGCAACTATAGCTATCACTTTTTAATGGGTACTAGCTGAACCTGCATTCTCTACCCAGCGCATCATTCACATATGAACATGAATCTCCTTGTCATTCCTCACAACATCTGTACATGTCCCTTTACAGGCACAAGTGAAAGAGATCTTGATAAAAATCAGCAAGGGGTATCATAAAGGGAAGATTTTTTTTTTCGATTATCTTTTCAATATCTCGCACCTTTTGCAAGATTTGAGCCTACTTCCGGTTCATGTATGATTCCGGTTCCGTCCATTCATGTATTTCTTTCTTCTTGCATGGAGTACGTAATAAGCAAATACATTACACACACAATTAATTATAATGTCAGTGATATATGGTGTTCATTGGGCAAAATACTCCAAACAATAAAGATTCATCTTAGACTGGAGAAATGGTTACCCTTCGTTTTTCAGTATCATTTGGCCATGTAAGAAACGCCAGAGAGATGTGTTAACCTCGTACACAAATGTGTGGTGTTGGAATGTATAACGCATAGGATATGATGCTTTACTTTTTCAGATTTTAATACTTCTAGTGTACTCCTAAAAATGTAATAAAGAAATAACGGCCATATTTAAAAAAAAAAAAATACTCGATTAGAACTGAGCAATCTACACAAAATTTGTAGTCGATCAGTGAAAATCGTATCTTTCTAGAGCTTGTGATTTCCGAGATAACATTGTCGAAAGAATGGCCACAAACATATAAACCTAGCATTTTAATATATATAGACTAGCTGAACCTGCGCTCTCTACTCAGTGTATCATTCATATATGAGCATGAATCTTCTTGTTATTCCTCACATCTTTACATGTCTCTTTACAGACACAAGTGAAAGATGTCTGTAAATAGCATGAGATACCATGAAGGGGAGATTTTTTCGATTACTTTTTCAATATCTCGCACCGTTTGCAAGATTTCAGCCTACTTCCTGTTGGAGTTTTTAATTCATGTATGATCAGTGTTTTCTTTTTTCTTGCATACAGTACGTAATAAGCAAATACATTACACACACAATTAATTATAATGTCAGTGATATAAATGGAGTTGATTGGGCAAAACACTCCAAACAATAAAGATTAAAATGCTTCGTTTTTCATTATTATTTGGCAATGAAACAAACGCCTGAGAGGTATGCAACCCCACATACAATTCTGTTGTGTTGGAATGTATAATGAGCGTTCTTTTTCTAATGTAATAAAGAAATAATGGTCATGTTTTTTAAATATTCAGTTGGAACTGGACAATCTACGCAAAATATGCAATCGATCAGTGAAAACGTAATCTTTCTAGAGCCTGAAGTTTCCGAGATCTCATTGTCGAAAGGATTGACCACAAACATATAAACGTCCACAAACGTATAGTTTAAAAGAACTCCAAATATGGCAGCACAATTCATTTGCATTGATTTTGGAGAAGGCTTATTAACATACAAACGCTTTGACCAATAATTTTAAAAGCATAAACTTTATGAAAAAGATCTATTTAACTAATTTATTTAAAATACACATACTTAAAATATTTGTTTCTGTTAAACGTGAAATCACAAATAACCGTAAATCAAAGGTTTGAAATCAAAAGTTAGAGGTTGGAACTGAGGCGCTTTTATTGCAATTGTAGCATTTTAGTAGATAGATAAACGCAGAAACAATAAGAAGAGTTGAAGTGGTTGGCAGTGGGTAAGATCAGTAATAAAAACCTCATACGTGACTGACATATATCTTCGTCTTCTAGTTGGTAGTCGCTAGATCAGAAGAACTCTTTGGACCTCCAATTGGTTTATTCAGAACTGTACTTGTCCTGGCTTCTAGACTGGTTTCTCGGCAAAAGAGCAAGAAGTCAGTCGAGCTACTACGACAAAATACGTGGTTGAAGTTTCTTTTGCGTGAAATTGCGTATGGAAATCCTCAATCTATAGTGTTAATTGTCTTGGCGAGGACATATTATCAATGATAAACAACTGTCTTTCGTTAGAGCAAAATAATTGAATTCCATATAGAGTTTTTTATTCGTGTAATATGTTAGCATGTGTTTACAAACAATTTAAAAAATGCCCGCTACACCTTATAAATATACAGATTAAGAATAAATTTCTTTAAATAAGATAATATAGATGAAATTATACGAGTACATTGGAAGAACCAAAAAATTATGTAGACATAAGTTCGCTGATTTCTGAAATGAGTAGCCGATGATTAGAGGTCTGCGCAGATGTGGGTATCTGCGGATATCCGCATCAAAATGGGTATTCGCGGATATATATTTCTTTTCTGTGCGGATAGCGGATATGGTTTCCTACATCTTTTCCCTTGCTATAAAAACGCTATGAAATTTATGATGATGGTGGAAAAATGAAATGAAATATTTGAGTTTCACGTCCAACGGTTATGCCGATTAGGCTAAAGGAGACGGTGATGATGAGAAATGAATGAAATGGTGGAATGAAGAAAGTGGGAGGAAACGGGAGAAGCCCGAGAAAACCCACGAGCACGGTGTTTGTCCACAACAAAGTCCACACGGCGCGAGCTGGGATCGAACCAGGGACCCCAAGCACCGGAGGTGAACGCTCTGTCACTGAGCAACCGCGTCCCCATGATGATGGTGGAAAGAGCACTAAAAAAACATTTGTTTTGAATTAAAAGTTTTAAAACCGGTTGAAAAATAACTAAAATCTAAAAAGTGTATTTGGAGCTTGTGACTCAGTGACAGCAAAAGGACAAGAAATGACACGAGTGAGTTTTCCTTTTATTGCTCTTTTCAATAAATTTAGCAACCGTTGTGTAGATGAATGACATCTCTGACCTAAACAGAACGGATTAGTGATGTGCTCTAAAATTGCTTGATAGAGGGGATATCACCTACCTGGCATCATTTTAAGTACATAGATCGTTCATTAATTTCTAATTTGTATCTACACGGTTTATATTGCATTTTATTTATCGTAATTGGTATTTGATCACGAGAAAACTGATATAATGTATTGTTTCGTTTGATTCAGAAAACTACAAGAGATAGCTATTTAAAATGTGTTTTTATAAAATATGAAAGTTGTATATATTTGCCACTTCATTATCTGCGGGTGCGGATAGAGATGTTGCGGAAGCAGATGCGGATCCGGTACGGATGCGATGCAATATTTTACATCCGCGCAGACCTCTACCGATGATGCCTTTTGTCTGTAGGTTTTTAATTAAGGTGTGTTTTAATTAGTCTTAACATTTTATAGAGTTCAATAATAATGATAAATACTAGCAATGATTATTGTTAAACGGGTTAGGTTAGGCTATCTCAGAATTATTAACCTTAATGAAATTCACGCTCACTAATCTCAATGATGCTGACGCTCACTAATCTTAATAACGCTCATGCTGTCAGGATCATACTTATCATTTTTAAACTCATGCTCACTAATTTCAATCAGACGCACACTCACTCAAGCCAACTCTCACCAATCTCAATGAGACTCACGCAATCTCATGCTCATACTCACTTAGGCTCACAATTTTTAATGGAATTCATGCTCACAATTATCAATTAGGCTCACGCCTACACTCACTTGCCCTCAGGCTCACACTCGGGCTTACTCTCACTAATCTCAATGAAGCGTGCGCTATCTCAGGCACACTATCCTTAGTAAGACTCATGATCACTAATCACAGTTAAGCTCACACTTACTCGGACTCAGGCTTACTATCCGTAATGAGACTCATGCTTACTAATCTCAATGAGACTCACACGCACTCGGGCTCAGATTTACTATCTTTAATGAGATTGACATTCACTAATCTGAATGAGTCTCATATTCACTCAGGCTTATATTCACTCGAACTCAGCCTCAAGCTCGCAAATCTCAATGAGAATCATTCTACAGGGTGTCTATCGGTCACGAAAGTCATGAAAAAGTCACGAAATCAGAAAACGGTCATGAAACTCAAGGAAAAGTCACGAAATTTAGCTTTTGGGTCACGATTTTTTTTTTATCTACAAATATAAGTATAGACCGGATTTTTTTTCTATAAAACGTCAAAATTCACCACCAAAAATGTCTATGGTCGGGCTGTAGACGCTACCAAATCGCAAGCAGAGCACGCTTGTATCCCATGCATGAAAATTCGGTCTTATTCGCACCCAAATTCGCTCTTGAGAATGTTACTAAATTTTATGGTTTGGGAAAGTAAAGATCACGAAATTTTATTTTCCAGTTTTAGTAGACACTCTGTACTATCTCAAGCTCACTATCTTTAATAACGTTAATAACGTCAATAACGTTTAATAACGTTTAATAACGTTTAATAACGTCAATACCTTACTAATTTCACTGAGAGTTAGCCCGAGTTAGTGTGAACTTGAGATAGCCTGAGCCTCATTCAGATTAGTGAACGTGAACCTCTTAAAGATAGTAAGTTTGAGCCCGAGTGAGTGTAAACTTAAGATAGTGTTAGCGTCATTGAAATTAGTGAGCGTTAGCCCGAAGTCTGAGCCTTATTGAGATTAGTGAACGTGAGTTCCTTTGGGCATAGTGAGTCTGAGCCCGACTAAGCTGGATTCCAAAGTGGCCATCAATGCAAGTAGATTGATAGGGTCGTTTGTCAGATATTATATTCCTATGCTTGCTTTCTCGTTTACTTGATACTAGAAATGAAATCTTAGCACTTTCTGAATATATGGTATCCATTATTAGAACGGTAGTTTTTGCTCTTTTATTGAGATACCTAATAGTACACCCTGTTTCAAAAAGAATAGACGTATTTCGAATGCACATATTTATTAAACTTTAAGACATACGAATATGAAATTTTACACACATATTTACGAACCTCTCATGTTCAAATTACAGTTCAAAGTTTAAATTACAGATGTTCAATATGTCCTCCATCAGCGACACGAACAATATCACATCGATACTCAAATTCCTCCCATAATCAGGCAAGCATGTCCTGTGTCACTGATGTTATAGCAGTACGGATCCGGTTTTTCAACTCTTCCAGGTTCTGTGGGAGTGGTGGTACATAAACGTCTTTAACGAAACCTCAACCTAAAACGTCTTTGCACTGTAATCACGGAATTGCACTTCGCAAACTCGAGAACACAAAATGATTTCTGCTGCGGAGTTGCCATTTTAAACATATGACGGTTACCAAGCAAAACAAAAGACAACGGTCATCTAGCGGCTATTAATATAAACTAGACTATGTAGTCTTTTCTCCAATAGCCGAGCCGAGGCGCAGCGATCTATAGTTTGGGGACAAAATAATTCTTCGCAATACGTATATTCTTTTTAAAACACCCTGTAGATAACATAATATATGTTTTCGTTTTAGCTCATCGAAGGAATGCCTGGACCGATGGACTGAGAGTGAAGACCTGGATGTGTGTTCGCCAAGATTTAGTTACCAACGTGCAGTGGATATTATCATGAGACATGGTGACAAATTAGTATCCGATGTCATAATGGATCAGGAAGTTCTTCCAGGACTTGGGAACATCATTAAGAATGAGGTAAATATATTTGACGAACGAAACATCGATGCAGAAGGTATTAAAAGTGAAAAGATACAGTTAGAGGTCTGCACAGATATAAAATATCACATCCACAGCATCTGTATCCGCCATCCTGAGACTGAGTTAATATAGTTATACATAAACTTGTGTGTTCTGTGACCGTGATGATTTAAAAAAATAGTTTATAACATAACTATTGTAAATATCCTTTGTAGTTTTGTGAATCATATTTTGCAATATCAATAGCACTCGAGCGAAACATTTCGTACAATCTCTTCCCATTGTAAGCCAGCTGCGGCTAATAAAAGAATAAAATCAGAATCTGTCATCATCTATAGCCTATCTATGATCTTAATGTTGAAGTAACACGCTAACAATGATAGACAAATCGAGTTGTTTGACACTTGATTCTTTGCTGTGTAGTACTAGAGATTTTTATTTATTTATTTATTGGTGTAAGCATTGGATCTAATTTTGACAACCGGTTCCAGGGATGTCAGAAATTTTAACAAGCAGATCGGGCGAACCGCTGAATGATGCCATTAGGTATGCCCTTTTAAAAATCACTCATACACTGCCAATACTGTTGGACACACTGGGCACGCAATTTTTACCTCTCTCTGTCCTTGTTTTCCACTGCTCCTCTGTATGCTTTCTTCTGAAGGAAAGACATGCTCTCAGGTGACACATCGCCTAGTAGGAAATGACTGCTATAGGTATAATCATGGATCGTTTTTAACTCAAGATTTCATTTACTTTAGAATTTCAGGCATTTAAACGGTAGGGTGACGTCAAAAGTATTCAGTAACAATCATAACACACGTCATTATCATCAGTTTTTCTGATATCTTACACACAAGTTCTACACAATCATTCCTTCAAATACATACTACATTTTCATTAAAAAAAACTAGAATCTGGAAATATGTTGTGCGTTTCAAAACATAAGAGCCTTGTCTCACACCTACTAAAGTGTCTCACCACACCAAGGTCTATCAACCACCAGCCCTTGGTAGGACAGTGGTTGATGGATGTTGCAGATATCGGTGTCATTAGGTAGAAGCCGAAACAAGAAAGAAAAAAAGGAAAACAAGTGAGAAATAAAGACATAATGTTATTATTTTTTGCAATAAACTAAATTAAAGAAATTGGAGAAAAAGGGATGTTTGCCAACTTCTTTTCCTCTTTCTAACCGAGGGTCGCCTATTGTTTTCTTAGATTTATGGCCTGTTTACAAGGGACAGAGCGGTGTGGGTGTTCCGTGCGTTTCCAAGAATTGAGGTTCTCTTGTTCTGAAACCGAGTTTAAAATAGCATGTTGTTATCAACGAGGTTTTATGCCAAATGCTCCAATAGGGTGATTATCACAATACAATGTTTTAATTTAGAATTTTGGGATTATTAACCTTTTTGTTTCTTTTTTTCAGGCGCTTTTCAATAGCGGCATAAATCCGAATTCAAAAGTGATTGAACTGAACGAAGACTTAGTTTCTCGTCTTGTCCGGATGATAAGAGATTTTTCTATGATATTTTATAAGGTAAGATCAATTTTCATTTATATTATGTTCAACAAAAGTGTTATATTTCGAAAGCTGGCACAATAGTGTATTGAATTTGTACTTACTTTTTAAGGAGTTGGATTATCCAAAAACTCCTTTACATATTTATTTTGTCTGTCTGAGAGATACAAAATCTCAAAGAATACTAAATGGATTACCATCAGGTTTGGCCAGGATGCAGATGGCCAAAAGTTAGGGAAAAAATGAAAGGAAGTATTTAAGTTTTGCGTCCCACGGTTATTCAGGCTAGGATAAACGAGACGATGATGAGAAATGTAGGAAATGGTGACATGAAGAAAGTTAGAGGAAACGGCATAACTCCGAGAAAACCCACGCACACGGTGTTTGTCATCACAGAGTTCACTTGGCGCGAGCTAGGATTGAACCAAGGACCCCGTGCCCCAAGGACCCAGTGAACGCCCTACCACTGGGCCACCACGGTTCCACTAAAAGTTAGGAATCAAGCCTGTTGATGAAGATAATCCAGGGTGTCTATCGGTCACGAAAGTCATAAAAAAGTCACGAAATCAGAAAACGGTTATGAAAGTCAAGAAAAAGTTACGAAATTTAGCCTTTTTGTCATGAATTTTTTTATCTGTACAAATATAAATGCAGACCGGAAAATTTTGTTCTATAAAACGTCAAAATTAACCACCAAAAATGTCTATGGTTGGCTTTAGACACTACCAAATCGCAACCAAAGTAGGCTTCTATCGCATGTATGAAAATTCGACCTAATTCGCACCTAAATTCTCACTTGAGAATGTTACAAAGTTTTATGCTTTGGTAAAGAAAAGGTCACGAAAAAGTCACGAAATTTCATTTTGGAATTTTAGTAGACACCCTGTAATCCGTCCACTGGAAGTGGTAGAAATAAACTATTTCTAGTTTAATGTTGATCGCTCTAGATTAAAAAGAGGGAGAAACTGCTTTCTGTAAGAATCCAAAGAATTCATTTAATTTCTACTCTAATCTCTCTACTAAAACTGGAAATGGTAGAAGTCTGTTACTACTTCCAGTTTCAATATTAATGGAGAAAATGTTACGTCATTTGTAAATTTTAAATAAAACTCGGTTGGTATGACAACACTAAAGTTGTTGAATGGAGAATCGAGGGTGACAGGGGAACTGCAGTTTTGAGAGCAGATTGGAGGCTGCTTACAGTTTACATTTGTACTGCCTGCTCCAGTCCCCTCTCAAGTACATCATAGTTTTTGCGTTGGAGAGTGATGGGAAAAGAGAACCACAAGGAAGCTTACGTTATAAGCATTTCTAATTATTTAATTAGAAAAAGCTTAAATGATAAATATTTCTTCTAATTATTTAACTACAAGGAAGCTTGATATGTGTGTAATCTGGCTTGAGTGTAATGGAAAATCCAGTCAATAATAAATGCAATACTTTCTCCTATCTTCACAATGTATTTTTACGTTTTCCGAAAATGTTTTTTCACCCTAGTGAGTATATTCCTCTTTGTCATAAGAATTTAGAGGAACAGAAGTGAATACCTTTCTGCTTAATGGTAAGATTTAGTGGTGGGCACAAAAACCGTTTTTTTCGGTTTTCACCGAAACCGGTTTCGGGTTTCTTAAAAACCGGTTCGGTTTCACCGAAACCGGTTACCGGTTTTCTTTTAAAACGGTTCGGTTTTCGCCGAAACCGGTTATCGGTTTTCTCCGAAACAGGTTCGGTTTTCCACCTGATCCGTTTCGGTTTTCAAAGCCGGTTTCGGTTTTCCACCGGATCCGGTTTCGGTTTTACAAAATTTGTTCTATTTCTTGCCAAAACAGTGTTTTGTTCTCCGGAAACCGATTCCGTTTCCACAGAAATAGTTTTTTCACCGAAACCAGTTTAGGTGAAAACCGAACCGTTTTTGGAGAAAACCGAAACCGGTTTCTGCGAAAAACCGAACCGGATTTGGAGGAAACCGAAATGTCTGTTTTCGGTTTTTCTAGAAACCGGTGTCCGGTTTTTATAAAAACCGGTTTTGCCCATCCCTAGTAAGATTACATTACAACAAATTTAAAAGATTAATGTTGAAACTTGCTCAGGTATAAACTGAATCAATAATCAGAAAATAATCCATACATTTTTCCTCTCTTTCATTTTACAACTTAGCGACGTATCTTGTTTAGAAAGCAGAATATTTGTTTCTTTGTTGGTCATCTGTACAATTCCACAGCGTTGAACCTTTAAAATGATTTTTAGCGAATAGTTAGCAGGGTTCATACACTACCTGGAAAACCTGGAAATCTCAGGGAAATTGATTTTGGAAGAAAGAATCCTGGGTATTTCAGGGAAATCGATCATATCTAGTAAAAGACCTGGAAATATCAGGGAAATTGAGTTCAATATTTTTGTATATTTTGAATATATTCAAGTATGGAACAAAAGTATTTACTTATTAATTCTCTTAGTAGGCTTCTCAACTTAATATTTTTTTAACTTAAATTTTATTTATTTTCTTGTGACTCAATATTTAATTGCAATCGTTCAATGGGGACAAGGGTGGCCATTCTTAAATATATAAATATATTATTCTTAAAATTTATGTGTTCTCTTATTATTAGTTTCTTCCATTAGACCTGGAAATTGCAAAATTAATACCTAGAAAACCTGGACAATTCAGGGAAATTGAGTTCAATATTTTTGAATGAACTCTGGTTAGCACTTGGATAGATCTGAGTGTTTCATTATGGTTTTAGGTTATAAATGACACAAGTCATTATATAAAATGCGGACTGTAATTTCTTCGAAATAATGTTATACTTTTGCTTCAATTATATATAAAAACAACTCAGTGCCACCACAAGTTGGGAACCATGGTCTTGCATACCGTCATCGAAGCCTCCATACAGTAATTTCTTTCTTTTCAATGTTGCCAGGTGTTATGTTCTTAATATAACAAACTCATACAGAAATTACTAAAATTACATTAAAATCAAACACTGGGTTTTTATCAATGTTTATTTGAGTAAAATGCGTAGGAGAGGGGAGGAGGAGTCCAATAAATATGTCAAAAATGGAATATCCAAGACCCTCAAAACGATAAGCAGATGAAACGAGTTAAGTATCAAATGTCCCTGCGTTTTTGAAAATTTTGCTTCTAAATGGAAGTAGGGGAACCTTTATAGCATTTTGATTTCAGTGGCGAAATTGAGAAATCTTTATCTTTAAGTTTAACGTCCCACGGTTATGCCGGTTAGGCTAAAGGAGACGGTGATAATGAGAAATGAGTGAAATAGTGGAATGAAGAAAGTGGGAGGAAACGGAAGAACCCCGAGAAAACCCACGAGCACGGTGTTTGTCCACCACAAAGTCCACACGGCGCGAGCTGGGATCGAACCAGGGACCCCAAGCACCGGAAGTGAACGCTCTACCACTGAGCCACCGCGCCCCCAGTGGCGAAATTGAGAAAACAGTTGAACCGCTTCAAGTAAAGTTTTCAATATAGTTAACACTTGGGTCAAGCTGGGTTTTTATCATTTCATTTGATTGAAATACGCATTCTAAGAGATTAAAAATATTTTCCGTAAACGTATTCTTCTCCTGCAAAGAACGGGCATCTCAGCTATTATTGCCAATAATTCACTAATGTTGGAAACAAAATATCAGAAAGGATATGTGGATTATTTTCCGATTCCAATGTAATAATCATGAATACATGAGGTAATTCTCATATATTTCTTTTCCAGTGCAGAGTAGAAAACAAAGCTCTCTTACCGTACATGAGAATCTATAAGAAGCGAAAGTGTCGGCAGTGTAATGGAAATATTACATGGTGTAAACCTGGTGATTTGCAGAGAATAACCTTCTTTTGCCCCACATGCCAGAACAATTCGAAGGAACACAAGTGCCCTAGTTTTCCAACAAGTGGTACAATTATTGATTTTTTCTCCCCGGATAGTGAAGAAACTTCATGGACGTGTAGTGTTTGCACATTAATAAACCATTCCACACTTACATGTAAAGCATGCTTAACGCCAAGGAATACGAAAAAGAGGAAGTGTGTTGCTGAAGATAGTAGTCCAAAGAAATTGCCAAAACTTGGTAACGAATGTCATAAAGCAGATTCCGTTCAAGATTCTGTTTTTAACAGAGGTAGTTTGGGCACGAAAATTGCAAATTATAACAAACAGAAAGAATCATCCGCAAAAGCAGGTTTGTGTAATTTCCAGCTTTTCCTGTCTTTTTGTTGTTTATTTTAGTATTAAATATTAGGTATTTACGAACATTCCAGCCAGTCGTATATAGGCAATACGGGTAGAGACAACGTTCTAACTTGAGACAGCGTTTAAATAAGTGTATTAACCAATAATGAACCGGAAGTGTATTTACGTGATGTGTTTAGATATTATCTAGCTTTAGATGTTTTCCGCCGACGGTTAATCTTATCTTCTGTTAGACTGTTTCATCTGAAGATAGGCTCTAGTCCGTTTTTATAACGTTGCTAAGCTCGCTTGTGACAATATGGCTAGCGTAATGTCTTTCGTTCGAGAGACTAGGGCTCGATTCTTGGTGGAAGCTTACATGATTTGGATCCCACGTTAAGCTCTTGCTTCATGTTTCCTAGTCTCGATGCTGGAAGGGGCGTTAACTGCAGATCAACGAACCAACTAACGTAACTAGAGAGGTCCACCAGTTCCTTTCCCCCGTGATTGAAAATGATAAGTGAAATACCAAAGATTTTGGAACGTGACTGTAGGAAGAAATTTAGAAATCGTGTGTACAAGAACTGAGTAACTGTGGCTTTGTTACACAGGGGATTCCTTGCACTCGTCAATGAATATTCTTCCAACGCTAGATACTCTGATAGTGTGAAGTGTACTCCAATATACAGGTGTTTTAAAACAGCATTGACAACGTTTGGGAGGTGATTTCCTGACACCAAGACAAGACAAAAAGTATAGACCAACAAGACAAAAAGTATGGTGCAGAAATCTGTCTTTTCAGAGTTATAGGCTGTCGAAAACATGAAAAAATGAACTTCAATGACCCATAGCTCCAATACTATGGGACCTACCCTAGTCGGGTCAAGACTCCACTTAGGAACTAGTATGTGTCCTATCCAAATATATATCCATGTTTCTGAATCCTGCAGTACTTCCGCAACGATTTTTATAGAGATAGTTGGTGACTACTTCAAATTATATGCCCATAGCCAAATTCCTTCTATAAAAATTGTTGTGTAAGTACCGCAGGATTCTGAAACATGTATTTTTGGACAGCGCACATATTAGTTCCTAAGTGAAGATTTGACCCGATTACGGTAGGTCCCATAGTATTGGAGCTATAGACTTTTAAAGTTCATTTTTTCATGTTTTCAGCAGCCTATAACTCCGAAAGGAAGCATTTGAGCACCCAGGTTGGTCTATACTTTTTGTCTTATCTTGGTGTCAGTAATCACCTCCCAAACGTTGTCAGTGTTATTTTGAAACACTCTGTAGATAGCGAGGAAGCAGGATTCGTCACAGCTACCAACCAGTAGAAGTAGGACTACTACCTTATGGTAAGCATAGAACGGGAAATAACTGTTGAACATGTGCAGATCGCCTCATATATGGTGTTTTGAACATAGTACGATTTATTGAGAAAAATTGAAGGAAATACACACACACACACACATATATATATATATATATATATATATATATATATATATATGCGTATCGTGGGTCAAAATTTACAAATGTCACGCACATATTTTGTAAGTATTTCGGATAAATTGGCGTTTTACCGTATAATGCGTTCCTCTTAAGTGTGATTCGGGACGCTGAAAAGTTTCTCAAAACTTGGGGTGTCCTGCCTAGTTCGGGACAGGTGGCAGCGTTAGCTACTAGTGTGTTAATGTTTTTAGTAGCTTCATTTAATCAGATAGCTTCTGGCATTTATTTTGTAGAGGGATTATATTAGTTACTTGCGTTAGTCAGGTCATTTAGGCATTATTGATATAATCCGTATAAAAGGTAATATACAAAGCAAAAAGTGAGGTGCTATAACAACACAAAATGACTACCACTTTAGCGTATTGCTTGTGTATTAATTTATCACTAAAGACATCGCCTTCCGAGCATATCAGAAGTAACTAGTAACTGTCTGTGAGACTTTGAATGGATTTGCAATGAGCAAAACTGTACACAGTATATTTACAGTTTATGCCAAGTAACGAAAATCGTAATTTGTTTTGCTTAATCGCTCACGAAAATAGTTCTATAAGACTGTGAATTGTCTGACAACAGTTACATAAGTAACAGTTCTGCCATTTGTTACTCTTGTATCCTAGCATATAAGAAAAACAGATAAGAACAATAGATGGTGGAACTGTTACTCATGTAACTTGTCAGACAATTCATAGTTTTACAAAACTATTTTCGTGACCGATTACAGAAAACATTGTACGTTACTCGTTACTTGGCATAAATCCCAAATATAATGCGGAAAGGTTTGTTTATAGCAAACAAAATCCAATTCAAATTCTTATCGACAATTACTTATTTCTGATATGCTCGGAAGTCGATGTCCTTGGTGTTAAATTAACACATAAGTAACACCCTAAAGTAGTACTTATTTTGTGCTGTTTTAACACCTCATTTTTTGCTGTGTAGTACTTTTAAACGGTACGTACACAAATTATATCCTTGAGATTTTCTCACGTGATTTACACAGTACATCCTTTTCTTTAGCTTTCACCCATTTTTCCATGACTTCAGGAAAATTTTTCCTGACCAGACACACATCTCTTCCCTTTCAGTTTATTGTAAACTTTATTTCTGTTTTTCCACTTCATTTTACATTTTACTCAATACTAAAATATTTATTTTGATCCTGAATATTCTATTGTTATATTAATTTTTCAAATGTGCACAATTTTTATTTATTTATTTATTTATTTATTTATTCTTAACCTTTTTGTGTAGTCTTAACACCCCCGAATGCCTCCAGTACGCCTTTATGTACTGGTCACAAGTTGCCGTGTGTTATGAAGCAAGTGCAGAAGCCAGGGGAAAACAAAGGACGAGATTTTTACACATGTTCACTAGCTCAAAGCAAACAATGTAAATTCTTTCAGGTAGTGTATTAGTGTGATTTTTATAATTCAGCTACAAATAATTTTATATATTCATTTACAAAAGTTTTAAATAGAAATCTTAGTCCATTTTAACACTAAAACATTGGAGTCCATTCTGTAAAGATCAAATGTTACCGTTATCAATATAAATGTATATAAGACTTACCATCATGGATATAAATGTATATAAGACTTACCATTGTGAATATAAATTTATATAAGACTTACCATCTTCAATATAAATGTATTTAAGACTTATCATTAATCTAAATATGTGACCGGCTTGGAAGAAACAAGCTTTATGCGTAAAAAGTCATTTTCCAGTTTGGACGTTTTTTGTTTTACTAACACACCTCTTTCTGCCCACTAACAGCATGTGTACATGATGATAACACTGCAGTGTATAACTGAGTACAGCAGGAAACATCGTAAACATTCCTCAAGTAACGGTACAATGTTGCCAAACTTTAAGCACGTTTTTCTCGCCTGTTGCATTCTTGTTTCTTCCGAGCCGTAGCTGAACAAACAAACAGTTTCATCGAATTGCATTACCTTCATTAGGTTAGTCAAAAGAGACTTAAGATTAAATAGGCTCACAGAGAAAGAATGGGAAGTTTCCCCTATCTTCACTGGCAAGGAAGCAAAGTTTCCACAATTAAAATGAAACTCGTTGAATATGCAACCGAAAACTTTCTGTAAAATAGAAACAAATTCAGGTCAGTTGTACATATATATTGAAATCTGGGAGGCTGCATTAAAAATTATTCTGTTGACAATTTCGTTCGTGTTCCAAGATTCTTAGAAATTAATTCTGATTTATATAAGACACAGTATTTCCTCCGGAATCTAAATACTCCAGAACTAGAATAATTTGAAATCCGAACGAAAAATTCGTGCAAATTTTGCTACGGAATCCAAACGTCGACCACGTTGTTAGTATGTGTTTGTTCGTAGTTTCCGTAGAAACACAATTATCCATTGTGTTATCATGGAAGGCGATCACTCCCTTCTCCAGGTTCCACATGCGTCACTATCGTTCCTTTTTACGTTAAATACAGGTTTTTATATTTTTAATTTAATTAATTTACAAATTTACATTTTTTTAAAATATTATAATTATTTATTAATACATTTTTTAAATTTTAAAATCCAGTGTATTTTACTTCTAAAATCATTTTGAAAATTCGAGTTCATGACTCCCTGGAACGGGTTAATCCAGTTTCTGTTATTTTAAAGGGGTTTGGAGCTCGAACAGGGTTTTAAAATATATGAAGTTCGTATATCACTGTACTTCTATAGGGAATACACAAAAATATGGAAACACCTGAAAAATTGCATATTACCTTTATTAATAGCAAGTACGACTATCTTTGGTACGCAGAACGCCTGCAGTCAACAGGGAATGGAGAAATACTTATCGAAGGGATGTTGTACCATTCTTCCGCCAAAGTTGCTGCAAGTTGTTGTAGAGACGACGGTGGTGGGTAGCGGGCTTGCACCTTGGTTTCCACAAGGGATTGAGGTCTGGCGATTGTGGAGGCCGTGGCAGATGTGACACTTCATCCTCGTGCTCATCAAACCAGTCCTGGACGATGTGAACTGTATGAACAGGGGCTCTGTCATCTTGAAACACGATGTTAGCATCTGGGTGCAAAGTTTGCACCATGGGATGCAGGTGGTCACTCAAAATGGTTACGTAATCCTTGGCAGTGGCATGTCCATGCAAGGTGGTGATGCGTCCGGCAGAATACCACGATAATGGCTGCCCAAATCATCACTGAAGCACCGCCGTGCTTCACTCTTGGTAACAGACAATCTGTATCTTTCACTTATACTGGCGTTTCTCCACACGTATACTCGGCCATCAGTTGGAAACAATGGAAGGAAGACTCATTTGACCAGATGACAGTGTTCCACTGCTCTATTGTCTAATTTTTATGGGGGTTGCACCACTATTTTCGTATAGTGGTCTGGTCAACAGTCACTAGTGGCTTGGAAATTGCAGACCCTGCTTATGAGGTTCTCTTCTGACTGTTTTGATGCTAACGGGATTTGTAAGCACTGTATTCAGCTTATCTGTAACTTTTGGCACCGTGGTAATCTGCTTAGTCACAATCCTACCCAATGTGCGTCTATCTCTGTCACGCACCACACACTTTCGTCCACGTTAATGCGATTCTTCCGGAATACTCGTAGACGGTTATGATCTTCGAGACTGTACCTCTTGATACAGCAGACATTTCCGGTACTTTCGTCACGGAAGCTCCCACTATACGCGCACCCACAATTTGCCCTCTTTGAATCTCTGCCAGCTCAGACATAATTCACGATAACCTTCACGGACTGGTCGCTGAACTGTAAGTAGCCCATCTCTTCGATTGGCCAGGTTGTATACCTCACAGAAAGTGCCGGTGACCACAGCGACATCTACCATTAAAGGTTGAAATCGTGGTGTTTGAAATGGTTACCTCTTTTATACCAGGTGTTTCCATATTTTTGTCTATCCCCTGTATACCTGAAGGCGTTACCATTGTTACCTTTTTCAAAACTGAAAAATTCTATAAATGCATTATCAAAAGACGTTTCGTGTTTTTTACTATTTCGATTTTTCTTTCAGTGGGCTGATGATGATTATCCACTGTGTCACCATGGCAAGAGAACAGTTCGTCGTGTAGTACTGAAACAGAATGCAAATAATGGACGACAATTCTATTGTTGTCCTGTTGCGAGGAAACAAAACCAGTGCAATTTCTTTCAGTGGTTGTAATTTAAATCTGTGTTTAAATTTTGATAAGAAGCTAATTACTAACATCATAGATTGCTTCAGATAGACAGTCTTATTTGGACAGTGATATGCAGTCATCAATTCAAATACTTGATAGAAAATAAGTATTCAAAAAAATAACACTTCGCCAGGTAATTATAAAGTAATGAGCCATTGTGAAGCTATAACTGCAAAAATCCTTTTATTCTGGAGAAGATATATTTTTCAACAGCATGATAAAATTTCAGATAAAATTGGTTTTTCATTTAACTTCAGATAAAATTGGTCTCTAAAGCCGCAGTTTTAATTTAGTGCAATATAACATCCATTGCCTAATAAAAGCATACAAGTCTGTGGAGATGTGCGTAATTCACTTGAAATATGTAACACAGCTGAATAACTTGATATGGAAGATACCAAAGGATCTGATGAAATGAAAGTGCGAGGGTGACTCAGAAAGTAATGCATCCAAGGTGATACCTTTATTTGTGTTTAACAGATAACGCCGATACAGGTATCAGTGGAAAGCTTGCAATGTCAGCTACAAATGGTGGCATCATTTTTCAATATGGTCTCCATTACGGGCAAGACACTTGTGCCAAAGCGAAACAAGGTTTTTCATGCCATCCGTGAAGAATCGTAGCTGCTAGTGATACATTGCCGAACTGCTGCTCCTACCTCCGCGTCACAACTGTAGCGTTGGCCCTTCAGGTGATCCTTAAGTTTGATTAAAAGCCAAAATTCGCAGGGCGCAAGATCCGGACTACAGGCAGGATGAGGCAGAATGTCAACAACAATGCCGGCAGATGGGACAACTTTGAATTTTTTTGGCGGAGGAGAGGACGTGTGGCGGTACTCCATCAACTGACGCTTCGTTTCCGGGTCGTAATATTGTATCCACGACTCGTCGCCGGTGATGAATGTTCCTGGGCGCACAACCTTCACAGTCAGAAATTCAATGACAGCCCACTTTCAACCGGACGTCTTCACTGGATGCCATAGATTGCTCCATTACTCTAGAATGAAAAGAGATAGGAAGGTGAAACAAGTGACATTCTATAACTTAAACATCAGTGCATTAATAATAAACAGTTCAGCATATTTGCAGCACTATTCTCCAAGTAGTGGGCTTGGAGACATTACTTTCTGAATCACCCTCGTAATTATGTTTTTGTTTTCAAGAAATGTAATACATCATTCTAATTCGCTATATTGGATGCTACTTAATCACGTGTTTTGGCTTGTTAATAGCTGTAGTATTTGAGAGTAAAACACACAGTATAACTAATAAAAATAAAAACAAGAATTAAAATAACTACCGGAAGTTACCCCTTGACTGTTATTTTAATACTATTGTACCTATATCAGAAGCATCTGCTTTAACATTGCATTATTTCCTATGTAAGTAAGCAAAGATATGCAAAATACTCACTTTGTCATACAGGTGCTGGACTTTCCACGAGCGCTGTCTGTTCCTCAAAGTTTCTGCCTCCCCTATATTATCTCCTTTACAAGCATAGGTAACCTTGTCTCTACGTCATGGCTAGTGTTATATTGTAATTTAAAAAGTGCTCTTATATTTCTGTATAGGAACACTCTAAAAGTTGGTATGCGGATGTACCCTGATGTCTAGTTTTTTAGTGTTTATTTCCTTAAATAAAGAATGTAAAGTATTATGAATTTTACTTTGAATACTTTAACATTACAATTGGAGCACAGTGGCTCAGTGGTAGAGAGCGTATCTCTGGTGCGTGGGGTCCTTGGTTCGATCCCCGGCTAAGTAAGTTTGTGGTGAACAATATCATGTTCTTGGGTTTTCTCGGATTACTCCCGTTTCGTCTCACTTTTTATTCCACCAATTCTCCGATCATCATTCGCTTGCTTTAGTCATCGTCCCCCTTAGCCTAACGGGCATAATCGTGGGTCGTTAAATCGAAAGATTTTTTTCCGTATAATTTGTGAATGTACACTAATTTATTGTGTGTAATACTTAATTTATTATTAACTGTATAATGTTCTAGTGTTCCTGTGTATTGTTTCGGTGTTTCCTGACACCTTCTTCAGCAGATCTTGGGTAAAAAGAATTCGATGAGTTGTATGAGAGTTGCCAAGATTCGCTGAAGATGTTAGCAAACACTGAAACTGTACAGTTTAGAGTGTATTAAATATTAAACTTAATAAAAAGAAAATAATACATTTACAAATTATTCTAAACATGCAACAAATTTACAAATTATTACTCGTATAAAGAAAAACAAAAGCTGTGGTGATTGGAACGAAAATGTGTGTGTCAAATATAAGTAGGAGAGAAGAAAATAAAACAGGTGACTAGTTTTCGATACCTGGGTAGTATTATTAGTAATGATATGAAGTGTGAACGTGAAATAAAAGCAAGGATAGGAATAGCGAAGGAAGCCTTTAGGAAGAAGAAAATACTGTTTTGCGGGAGCTTGAATAAAGAGTTGAGAAAAAGACTCATAAAATGCTTCGTATGGAGTATTGTACTGTATGGATCAGAAACATGCATATTACCGAAAAAGGATAAATGGCGACTAGAAGCTAAGAAATGTGGGTGTGGAGAAGAATGGAGAGAATTAGTTGGGTCGAGCGGAAAACGAATGAGGGTGTCAAAAATGGTGGTGAAGTAGATAATAATTTTAGATGATATTAAGAAGAGGAAGAGAAACTGGTTGGGACATTAACTATGGAGGAACTGTATCATGAGGGACATGCTAGAGAGTATGGTAGTAGGAAAGAGAGGGAGGGGTGAAAGAGACTACAATTGATGGACAATATCAAAACACAAAAATTTGAAGACGAAAAGGTTAAGTGAAGACCGTGGAGCATGGAAGCTTCTCAGTTGCAGCAAGTGTCCTGCCAATAGTGGCAAAATACCCATGATGGTGATGACTCGTATAAACATGCTTGACTCGTATAAAATTATTCGTGTCCTTAAATAAATTTCCATTTTCTTCGAAATCATTTACGAATAATCTAAAATATAGAAACTCCTCTGTAAAGAGATATTGTGAAGTAAACAAGAAAGACGGTAGAAAGGAAGGAAGGAAAAGAGGAGTACAAAAGAAGTACAAAAGAAAGAAAAAAAAGAGATAAATATTGATTGATGGTGTTTACTATTTCATTGTAATTTAATCAAATATTTAAACTTTATATATCTTTGTTCGAGTAGATGTTACTTGTCTGGGATTATCTATACTAACATCAGTCATTAATCAGGAGAATGTAAGAAGAATTCTAGCATTATACGAAGGTGTATCAGGAGTCGCAATCCATCAGACTTTCGACACAATACAAGAACAGCAGGCCCGTATCCAGGGGGTCTAGGGGGGCCGGGCCCCCCTAAAGTTTTACTGGCCCCTCTAAAATTTTCACAGTAGGCTTGCAAATGAACTATAATATGGTGATGAACTATAATAATTTTTGATCGGGCCCCCCTACATTTTCGGGCTGGCTACGGGCCTGAAGAACAGTGTCTTGGCGCCACGGAGTCTACGAATGGATTGAAAAATTCAAAAATGCTCGCACGAGGAAGGAGCCGGACGACCACCTACGGCCACAAATGATGACAGCAGTAAGCAGGCCGGCTCGTCCATATAGATAACCTAGGCAGCTGCTTATGGCGGAAATATTTAGGGGCGGAAAGACAGGATTTTTTTTATGTGCGGCTTATCAACATTAGCCACAACGTACGTGCACCAGCGCTCTATACATTTAGGAAGAGGAAGTTAATTAAAAGTGGGATCATTCAAGATCGATTACTGCTCACTTATATGGAGCGGGAGAACATCTATCTAGCTATAGTACGTTTCCGTGTTTCCACTGTTCATTCTATGACTAAAGAAAATCTGCATTATCTGAATATCCAGACTCCGGATGCTCGCAGAAATGTCACTGACCTAAAATTTCTACATAATAACAACTAACATCGTTGAGAGCCTAAAATGCTAAGATGTTGAATTCTATTTGACACGATATTAGTTGCTTCTGTCTATTATCCAGTATAGACAGGAATTACATCACAATCATGCGAGAGGTTGTAGATTAATCATGAGCTAAACAATTACTCTTTAAGTAGACATTTATTGTCATTAATAATGTAGAGTTACGTGTATTGTGTGTGTTATGAGTAGTTAGTTAAATTGCTAGATCACATTAGGCAAACTGTTGGTGATTCATTCATCTGAGAGTAATCAGAGATGTACTACCACATACCTTGACGTTACGGGAGTCAAACTCATGGACTCTGAGTTAGTAGTCAGTGACGAACCACAGTGGAAGGGTTTCCACTGAGAAAGTGGTGTTCATCTTCTGAGACTGGTTTCCAAGAACTGATCCTTCTACGGGTCTCCAGGAACTGATCCTCTTACGGGTCTCCCAGAACTGATCACTCATGGACTGATCCCTGGCAACTGATCCAGATTCAGTTTGACATAACCTTTTTATGTCATTTACTTCATGATGATTTCGTGGTTTCTTCCTTACCAAATTTCGCAGTTAATACATCTCTGTGCTGAAACCGTAGTTTCTACATTTTCTCTCAGTGACCAAATCTCCAGACAGTTTACGTTTGCGATTTCCACAATTTTACCCAACTTTCAGAATGTGTTGGTGTGAACATAAAATATACAAAGGTTTACATTTTCGTCTTGCTTCAATGTTTATTTACAATGTTATGACACGTGCAGACTCGTGTCTGGATCGTTACTTAATTCAAAACAAACAACCATAAGTACAATGTAATATTATGTGTTAACTCGTCTGTCTGCATGATTTCTAATTTCTGAATGTAAGCCAATTCTTAAACAACAATTTAATTTTCATCTTTAGCCAAATCACTGAAATAAATGAAATTTAATATAGAATTTATATCTGAATTTGGCGTACCCTGACAATAAGGTAGTCAATGGCGAAATTAAACTACCGCTAATTTATTTCATTTTATTTATTTATTTATTTTTGGTAATATCTTCAAAAGAAATAAAAATATTCGAAAAAGCAGAAACGTAGTGAGCTAGGCATTACGATTTTGCATGTGATGCCTTTACATCAATTCATCTATCCGCTTTTGGTATGCCACTATTTACAAAGCCCGCAAAAAATGTTTAATCTATCGACAGTTGCAAATCGAAAGCAGACAAATGAGTTGTGATAACGGTATCACATGCAAAATCATATTGTGTAGTTCATTACGTTTCTGCTTTTCGAATATTTTTGTTTTGAAGATATTACAGAAAAACTAAAATTAACGGTATTTAATTTCGCTGTAGTGAAGACCCTTAATATCTGAAGCCCTAGTTCAAGAATTATCACTTCACATTCCTACCCGTGTAGCACCAAATACGCACGTCTTCCTCCCTAGATTGTCGATTATTCAAAGATCCTTGTTTCACAGAGCACCAAATTTATTATAATTAGATAACAACTGACGTGGACATATTTAAAGCTACTCAGCTTTTGAGAGAATAATTATACAATTCAAAGTAACTAAAAATCAATTAAGGAACTTCATTTTTACTTTGTCTTAACCACTTTTGTTTTATATTTACAATTGACATCGACATAGTTTACAATACATTACAATAAAACTTTAATTTCCTGTTGCGCTGAGGTTATATCAGTAAAATTTCATTCCAAATGACATAAAATAAATGCAATAAAAGTATTTAAAAAAAAAATAATTGACTTATAGATTACTTATTAATACCATAGAGAGAGTCATTGGGAGTAAGTTTTATTTTAGTTAATGCTTAAACAAATGGTAACAATGTGATGTTGTGGTGAAAATGTCAGGGGTGACAAGGCTTCACTTTGGTTTAGGTTTGGGGGAGAAGGAGTTTATGGAAGCGCAGACATGTTTTTCGCCTAGGGTAAAAAAAATATCCTGGAGCCGCCCTTGGGAGTAAGGGTGCACGTGAAATGGTTCTGTTAGACAGACGAGTGACTATTGATGAAGTGGCACATCGTCTGGATATTAGTCATGACCCCTGATGCACCTTCCGACCACAAAAACCGGATTACTGCTCGTTGTTCCTCTTTGGTGCAAACTTCTAATGGAACGGCCATAATCTGCAACAAAAGGAAGACATGGAGGAATTAGGATCAAACCTTCACAGCATAACCACAACAGCATGACAATAAAATAAACAAGGACAGAGGTCAGTATTGTCAAAATTGCGTATAATTTTTGACTTACCCTCGTAGCTTTGTAATAATGATAAAAATAACAATTGTAGTATTAATTTGTATGCCAGTCTTCTACCCTCCTATTGAAGATATATTAAACTTCCGAATAAATACTAGTTTATAACTTATCATGAGTTATTATTTACCACCGTACTCCCTTAATGTAATCTCAGTTGACCTCCCTTGTGGCTGTATGCTTATCATTCGCGGGAGATTCTCGGTGGAAGCTCAGTGATTTCCATTCCACATTAAGCTGTAGATCTATGTTTCATATAGTCTCAGTGATGAAAAAACGCTAGATTACAACCAATTAATCAAATTAAGCTGTCAGTTTCATAATCGTTATAAAATTAATACCTTTAAAACATTCCGAGTATTGCATTCAAGTAAACCTTAAATGCCATTGCAAAAATTAGACTAATTTCGATATTGTAATGCCTGAATTACAAAGTGTTTCTGGTGTTCTTGTTATTTGTGATAATGCCATAATATTTTATTGTTAAGCAGGTTTCACACTGATAGTGAAAGTCAGGAAAATCTTTCAAAATATGTTGAAAATCAGGGAAATCTTCCATATTTCACAGAAAAGTGAAAGAAAATGCAATCATATTTCACGAAAGTATTCACAAAGTTCCTATTACTCAAGCGATGTTAACAAGCATTAGACTGCCGTAATGTTTTATTATTAAGCGGGTTTCACATTAATATTGAAAGTCAGGAAAATCCATTAAAATATGCTGAAAATCAGGGAAACCTTCCATATTTCATAGAAAAGTGAAATAAAATGCAATCATATTTCACGAAAGTATTTACAAAGTTCCTATTACTTAAGCGATGTTAACAAGCATTAGACTGCCTTAATGTTTTATTACTAAGCGGGTTTCACATTAATATTGAAAGTCAGGAAAAGCCATTAAAATATGCTGAAAATCAGGGAAACCCATATTTCATAGAAAAGTGACATAAAATGCAATCATATTTCACGAAAGTATTCACAAAGTTCCTATTACTCAAGCGATGTTAACATGCATTAGACTGCCTTAATGTTTTATTATTAAGAGTCTTCATTCCGGCGAAATTAAAATACCGCTAATTTTACAGTAATTATGTGATATCTTCAAATAGATAAAAGATAATCGAAATGTGTAACAAGAGCGCCCTAGACAATATTATTTTACATGAGAAACCGTTATCACGACTCACTTATCTGCTTTCGATTTCGAGCCATTTTGAAAATCGGCATTTATTTTCGCGTTTCTAAACGGCTGAAAACGGAAAGCCATTAGGTGACTTGTGGTAACGGTACCTCATGCAAAATAATATTGTCTAGGGCGCTCTTGTTCCATATTTCAATTATATTTTATCTATTTGAAGACATCACATAATTACTGTAAAATTAGCGGTATTTTAATTTTGCCGGGATGAAGACTCTTAAGCGGGTTTCATATTAATATTGAAAGTCAGGAAAATCCATTAAAATATGCTGAAAATCAGGGAAATCTTCCATATTTCACAAAAAAGTGAAATAAAATGCAATCATATTTTACGAAAGTATTTACAAAGTTCCTATTACTCAAGCGATGTTAACAAGCATTAGACTGCCTTAATGTTTTATTATTAAGCGGGTTTCACATTAATATTGAAAGTCAGGAAAATCCATTAAAATATGCTGAAAATCAGGGAAATCTTCCATATTTCACAGAAAAGTGACATAAAATGCAATCATATTTCACGAAAGTATTCACGAAGTTCCTATTACTCAAGTGATTTTAACAAGCATTAGACTAAGAAGATATGAAGAACACCTCAAAGAATCAATGCGGATTTATAAGTTATTTATAAAAATGTTTTTTAAAAAAGATAATTATCTTCAGAAATAAAGAAATTCGAGGAGCACTAAAAAGGTGTAAAAGCTTTAAGCTTTAAAAAACAAAAAAATCATCGAAAATTCAGATGACTCAGAAGAAAAAGAAATAGGTTTGTTGGTTGGAAGTAATCCAAAAGATAGGTCGATTTATATTTATTTGTTTATGTTTATAAGTATCTTCGGAATGCAGAGATTTAAATATATATTGCTATTACATAATTATTGTTTGGTACTAATTCCCGATTTTATTGTATTTCCGATACACGATGTTTGATCCATAAGTTAAAAAAATAAACCTTATACTGTATTTATGAAATAGAAATGAGACTGTTGGATGGCTATAAGAATGGTGGAAGCCGATTAAAAAACTAGATTTGTTCTAAACCTAACCATTATGATGATATTGTTCGCAGGTCACGGGAAATTACTTAGTCATAGAAATTTAGGGAAATAAATATCAGAATTTCAGCGTGAACTATCTTGAATATATCAGCTCTAATTCTCCTAAATATGTTTAACTCAATTATATTCTTTTCATAAAATTTGTTATCGGGTTTAATTTTGGTGAACTGGCGGCCACTTTATATAAAGTAAGAGAAAACTATTTTATCTACGGTCAAAAGGTTATTTAGTATTTTTTAAACTCCGATCAATATACAGGGTGAACATAAAGTCTCTCCCTGATAACAAACATTAATAGTAAGAAAACTAAGAACGATAGAAGCATGCAATTTGCGGCAAGTAATAGGAAAACTCAAAAAGTTTGAGAATTTCCACATGTGCTCCATTAGTTGCCCATGCTATGTCACATGCGAAACTTGCGCGTCGGGGACGCTGCATCTTATATGCGTGTAACTTCAAGCATTTGTGTAAAATTCTGATTTCGGGATGTCCAGTTCACGTGATGCACAACGTAAGGGTTTCTGTGGGCTTCGTGTTAAAGCAACACGAATAGCTTCCACACGTTCCTCACTATCATTCTGTCTACCGCTTCTATCACGATCTAAAACACTTCCTGTTGCAATAAACTTGCTATACCATTCCTTTATGCTCTTAATCTCAGGTGGCTGCTGTCCTTACTGTGACGGAAGATTTTGTCATTATATCACAACACACACTTCGCTTTCTGCTGTGCTGACGTCATTTTTTAAACAAATGACTGTCATGCTGCGGTCAGCTGCAGTAGATGGCAGCACAAGATGTGGCAAAATCTTGAAGTATTACACAAGCGATGTTTTCAGACCGCATGCTTCTACAGGGTTCCCACATTCTGGAAAATCAGGGAAATCATGCATCTTGCGTAAAATGTCATGGAAAGTCAGGGGACGTAAATGTGCAAGACAATTCATGAAGTGTAAATTATGTTTCTTCGAAACTGTCATAGCAGAGTGTGGACCATTTTAATGGAAATTCCAGAGTCTTGAACCATTTGTTTGTTTCCTGTACTCAGAACTTCTCTCTCTCTTAAGGCATCTAATGAGTCGTGTCAAACAAAGCATTATGATAGTGCAGTGAAGCTTCTAGCTCTGGATTTGACTCCAAATGGTAATTTACTAGAAATAAGAAAAGTGGACATTGGTTTTAAGACAGAAAACTACTGAAAGAACTGAGAGCACCAGATAAAGATAAACTAGCTTTCAGGCTTGACTGTCGAAACTTTTTGCTGGGCACAATCAAGAAGATTGTGCAAAGGAGCCCTCTGATGTACAAACTAGTACGTGCTCTGTTCGTTTTGGACCCCAGGCTACAAAAGAACAATCCAGAATTTGCTCAGACTAGGATAAAACGTATCCGACAAACTCTGCATGAGTAACAGAATATCTGATTCTGTACCTGAGAAAGCAAAGTGTTAGTTTGTGTCTTTCTGTACTAAAATCCAAGAGTCTCTTGTAATTGACTTCAGAGAATACGAAGAGAAGACAGGCAGCATCAGGTTAGATTACTTATTTGCAAAGATAATGTCCAAGAGACAAGAATATTTCGATTTGTGGCATGTTGTGTAAAATGTTTAATATTATCCCACGGCAATGCCTCAGTGGAGGGCGGGTTCTCGGTCATTAAGACACTTATTGTAGAAGGTTGCTCACGTTCTCTGAACTCTCTTAGTTTGTTGTTGCTGTTTAATTGCTGCTAGACTTTTGTTTTCTGCTCCCTTTTTATTGTTATTTCTATATAGTGTTATATATTATATATATATATATATATATATATATATATATATATATATATATATATATATATATTATTTATTCCTTTATCTTCTTGTTTTGTCTTTGTTTTAATTTAGCAGCGTTGTTGTCTATTTGTAGTATACTCGTTTTAGCTTTTTTCCTCCTTTTGTGTTGGAGTCCGTTTTGAGCAACCACATTAATCGTGACGGGGACATACAGCCTCGATACTGACGCTCCCATTAACACCCCATTCCTACTTATTGTAGAAAACCAAATCGAAGATTCTCTGGTAGCACAGAGGCGGGTGCATGATGGAATTATGTATTATGGAGGTGTTGAATCTGTTACTATTGATCGAAGAATGCTTCCCTCAGTTTGTTCAGCTCGGAGACGCTATGATGAATACCTTAAACAAAAACGAATCCAAAATGTAGAGGAAAGTAAAATCAAAGGTGAAAGAAGAAAACTAAATGCTAAAGTTAAGAAAGTGGAAGCAAAGAAGAAACAAGTGGAATTATATTACAAACAAGAACAACATGCTCTGGTAGAATAAATTCAAGAACTGAAAGTAAGACAAAATTGTTTTAAAATGTAAATGTGAGGATTAACAATGTCTCAGAGTTGGTAATATTAGGCTCGGGAGAGTTGGCAATGTATTCTTGACTACTTTTTATTGTTTTTTCAAGCAAAAAAAGTTAATTTACAATGTCAAGGAATGTGTTGCTGTATCATACATATATACTTATATGCTGTATCATACATATATATAATAAGTATATTATTATATACTTACATGTTAAAGTTTGTGTAAATAAAAATTACTCATATTGAACATAACAAATATGTAAATGGTAATGAAAGGAGTGTGTTCAGCGGCTATGGAGATAAAATAGTTCGTTAAAAAGTGTATGATAGAATTTACTCCATATCTCCTCATTTATATCCAAGAATGTATGTCAGGGAAAACAGGAGTTTGTGTCAGGGAAATCGATCTTCACTTTTTTGTGGGAACCCTGTTCTATCATTCTTTGTTTTCTTGTTACTAATGTTATTAGGAGAGACTTTATGTCCACCCTGTATATATGGATGCGAAAAATATAGCAGAAAAATGAATCCAAAATTTGAAAGTATTTATAGCAAATTAGAATTTTACCATTCAGCTGAGCGGTAGAGCCCGTGAGAGGTGGTTACATTTTGGCCTGCGACAGAGCTGTGGAATAACAAGAGGAATCGAAGACCTCTGACAGGTTGTTACAGTTCTCTTCGCCGGTAACAACGTTCTCCATTATCAATACATTCAGCAAGGATAAGACAAAATTCTGTTTTTACTATTTTCTTTTAAAATATTATTATGAGTTATTTAAACGGCTACAAACTTCAATAACTTTTTAGTTACCGTTAGTAACAGCAGTTACATGAAGGCCACAAGCTTATTTCACAGAAAAATGGCGATATGAATGACGTAATACAACCAGTAGCGTAGTGCTATGAGACTTTGAGACACTGTCTACCCGTTCAAATTAAAAGAACATAACTTTAGAATTTCTTTATTAATAAGAACTAATATAAATTTCATGTTGAAGAAAAATATAGAAATGCTAGGGCTAGCGATAGCTTGGTTAATAAGAATAGTAGTAGAGTCAAATTTCTAAATAATTTTACTTTTCAAAATTCGGGAAGAAAAGTTCTATCTCCGTCAAACTGGCTGCACAGAGACAACAAGAAATATGTCTCAACGCGGCTGGAACAAATATAGTTGAAAGCGGCGTGCGCATCTGTCTGTAGGCTTCTCACTCGCTGAAACAACCTAGCAAAGAGACATAGAGCACAATGTCTCAGTAGCAGTGATACCATATTTAGCGAAATGATACCATTTTAAATCCAGTATACTTTTCATTCTTCCTTTTAGATATTCAATGATATTTTAAGGAAAATTATTAAGAAATACAAGGAAATAAAAACTTAAATTAATAACTACCTTAAGGAAGTTTTATGCATACAGTAATTCATATAAATCTTTCGTGATCTAGGTTCATCTGTTTAATCGCAATACCAGAGTGTATCAACGTTAGGAAAGGCAAAAGCAAGGGCAGGAGGTTTTTCTGGTATTTTGCTGTTGCATTTAAAATCGTTAGGTAAATTTGTATTTGGGTCTGTCTTAGTTAATAATTTATTATGTGCAAATCAAATGATTGGAAATAGATTTATTGCACCAGTTGTTATTAAATGGCATGTCTAAGCTCTCGTATAAAAATTAGTATTAACTTTAAAAATAGCAAATTTATGAGTTTACTTTTTGAATCAGGAATCGTGCAAATCCAATCGGAAGATTATGCATAAAAGTAAATTATTAATTCAATTTAATGTATGTAGTGTATATACCGAGATTTGTCAGAATAAATTTATATCGATATACTGGTTTAATTTAGTCGTTAAGAAATGTGTTTATCGAAATTAGTTTTCTGTATATTATATATAGTAGTGCAACCTCGCGAAAATTAGTTTCTAACGAAATTTTGTTAGGAGATATATATATGAAAATGTAAAAATTGTTACATTGAAAATGTTCTTTTCGGAAATTATTATTAAAACAGAGTTCCTGTAATTTTATTCACTCAGAGGTTTTCATCAGGAAGTAAAAACCTTAAACTCAGAATTTTATTAGGTTCTGGATATCGATGTGATATTTTGAACCATGTGTCTGCTCTTTCTAATAATATATTAAAAATGAAATGAAATCTTTGAGTTTTGCGTCCCACGGATATGTCGGCTGGGCTAAAGGAGACGGTGATAATGAGAAATGAATGAAATGGTGCAATGAAAAAAGTGGGAGGAAACGGCAGAACCCCAAGAAACCCCCCACACGGTGTTTGTCCACCACAAAATTCACTTGGCGCGAACTGGGATCGAACCAAAAATCCCGTGCACCACTGAGCCACCGCGACCCCGAATAATAGATTATATAATTGATAATTTTCATATATTGGGATATATGTGAAGTATAATCATGTGGTTTTCAGGTTACAAGAGAGTCAAACTATCTCAATACTGATATGAGGTTTTAAACTGCAATTAATTCCAAAATAAATAAAGAAAATGGTCGGGTTAAATCGAAAAGTTTAAAGCTATTGCTATTATGGGATAATGTAAATGGGAAGTTTTTGTAACAAATATTTAAAGAGATGCCTCGGTAGCTCAGTGGTAAAGCGGTCACCTCTGACGCGTAGGGTCCCTGGTTAGATTCCAAATCCCACCAAGTTGGTTTTATACGGGACAAGCACTGTGTGTGTAGATTTTCTCGATATTCTCTCCCACTGTCGTCACTCCACCACTATCATCCAACTCATCACAATTTGCCTTAGTCTGGGAGCATAATCGTGGAGCACTGAACTCTCTCTCTGTATATATATATATATATATATATATATGTTTGTAGTGGTATTTGTATTACGTCACTCATATCGCTATTATATATCTCAGTTCTTTCAGACGGGAAATTCTAATGGTCGATATATCGACCATCAGATCTCAGGAGGATATAATAAAGTTGAATCGAATTTTAGTATTAAAATATTGTTTTGAAGGACACAATTACTAACCCTTTCGTGTACTGCAACCACATATGAGGCGACAGTTATAGGTAATTAATTGTAAAAATCTCACTCAGATCTTCAGAGTAACAATTCATGTACAGTGATTTTATTGAAGATCTATTCTTGGTTATGGCAACTCTAACAAATGACTCGCTTAGCCTTCTCAGCGAAAAAGACATATATTTTTTTATATATTTTTTGAACCAATTTTGAAAACCTTTTTTTATTCGTACACGAAAGGGCTAACTTGGTTATATTTAAGAGCAAATATCACGGATACACGTCATATCATAGTTTGACAATCTGGAAATAGTTGTGATTCTGTCTGGATATACTGTACTTGTAATCGTAAGTGTATAATAAGAGCAAGAAATTTTATAGATTACAAGTTAGAAAATATAAATGTTTGACAAAAATCTTATCGTTCCATACGAAGATAACTGAGGTGTTTCGTTTCGCGATGATTAATTTACCACTTAGGTGCATGCAACTTAATTTGTTTCTCTCTCATGTCATTGTGAAAAAACAAAAATAATTAAAATTTAAATTGTTATTTTTGAACTTAGAATATCTGTAGTACAAAACAGTAAAAATAAATAAATACGAGGGAGGATCAAATGAAAACCTTAAAAGTGTAATACATTTTAGAATGTAACAGTGAAAAGGAAATCTTATTTCTTATTTTTCAACGTAGTCCCCTTGACGTTGAATGCAAGTATTTCACTGCTTCGGAAGTGCATGGATACCACGTTGGAAGAATTCTTTTGATCGAGACTGTAGCCACTTGTGCACCGCATTTTCACCTCTTCATCACTATTGAAATCCTTGTCTCCCATCGCTTCTCTGAGTGGTCCAAACATATGAAAGTCACTGGGGCAAGGCCTAGTGAATAAGGTGGATGAATGACACTCAAATTTGATGTTATCGATAGTCTCAACGGTCAAATGGGCAATATGCGGTCGGGCGTTGTCATGCAGTAAGAGAACACCTGGGGACAGAAGTCCTCGTCGTTTACGCCTGATTGCAGGGAGAGGTTTATTTTCAGCAGGTTTGAATACTAGGCACTGGTTACTGTCACTCCTTTTTCCATGTACTGTTCCAAAATTACTCTCTTTGCATCCCAGAAGAGAGTGAGCATGACCTTCCCTGCTGATGGTTGAGTGCGGATTTTTTTTTTTTTTTTTCGGCGAAGTGCTATGCCGCCATTCCTTACTCGCTTTTTTGGTTTCGGGTTGATGATAGTGAACCCAAGTCTCATCGCCTGTAACAATCCTGTCCAGAAATGCATGACCCTCGGCGTTGATCGTTCATTTCAGCAGTCAACTGACGTGGGACCCAACTTGAAATACAGAACATTAAGCACAATGTGTTGAGCTGAACCAAAGCTAATATTCATGACTGTGACAATTTCTTTCAGCGTAACACGCCTGTTTTCGTTTGCAAACTGTTCCAGTGACGCAATGCTTTCGACGATCACTACGCGGTGAGCCTATCTCGGTTGAGGAGCATCACCACAAATGTCATGCCACTTTTAAACTTCCCACACTACTCGTATATTTGCTGCAGGGATAAACACGAATCACGATACTTTGCTGTCATTCTACGATAAATTTCAATTGATTTCACACCTTTACTGCTCAAAAACCAGATCACCGAACGCTGTTCTAACGCGGTACATGTGGACAGTGGAGCGGTCATCTTGATACTGCGTTCGTCGTTCTTCCGGCAACACTGCCATCTGTCGGTCATTAAGTGCAACTCAAAGCATATTATTGCCAGGTATCGAAGCAATCGTCCAAATTTAGGCATCTCATTGCATTTTTAAGGTTTTCATTCTTTCTCGTAAAACAATTAAATGCTGGAATGGATAAAACTGGAACTTCAATCTTCCGTTGACCTGGTATTTGCCTCTTCTATTTATTTAAGACAAGTACATTGAATTTAAAATATTTGCAAAATTTTGTTGACTTAAAATCGTTTTCAGAATCCATGTAATCCCCTAAATGTTGCTTGAAATCTTCCTAGTTCAGTAGATTTATCAGTTTGGTTCTGATATACTGAAGACTAAGAGTTGGTTCACTAGAGCTCTAGGTATTGTTTTTAAAGGGGGAAATTAACGTTGTTCCACGTGTACTGTACTGCATGAATACTCTAATAACATGAACACTGTCATCAGAGGCGGCGGAACCGCCCGGTCTATGGCCTAGAATAGAATAGAATAGAATATTTTTATTGTCGTTAAACAACATTTGTTGCAATAGACAACGTCAAGTGAGTATACAAAATATATACATTGAATATATTCTTACAAACTGGTCAGTTTTTATTTTTTAATTCTTTCTCAAATTCTAAAACGCTATACACAGCTGTTTCAATGAGCCAAGATTTACAGTGTTTCTCAAAGTTTCTATTACACATACCACGAATTTCTGTAGGTAGAAGATTATACATCTTCATCGCAGTGTATTTATAACTCTTTTGTGTTTTACTTAACCTGAAATATGGTGTATCGAGGTCGTCTCCGTATCTTGTGTTATAGCAATGAATTTTATTTCGGGTACTGATATTTTCCAAGTTTTCTTTAATATACATGAGACAGCTATAGATATACATTGAGGGCACTGTCATGATTTGCATCTCTTTAAAGAAAGGTCTGCAAAAGTCATTATCACGTAGTCCCTTTAACACTCTTATTGGCTTTTTTGCCATTTAAAAACGGTTTGAGCACCAGTTGAATTACCCCATAATAATATACCGTAAAGCAATAGAGAATGAAAGAAAGCATAATAAGCTGACAGAAGTATTTTTTCACTAACAACAGTTTTTAGTTTACGTAATAAATATATAACTCTAGATAGTCTTCTACATAGATTTTCAGTATGTATGTTCCAGTTTAACTTTGGATCCAAGTGGATTCCTAACAATTTTACAGAATGACACTCATTCAAATCATGTATATTGTTATTAAGATGAAAATACAAAACATCCGTCTTTGATTCATTTAATAGCAGCCTATTACAATTTAGCCATACTGAACACGCTTCTAACATTTGAGTGTTTTTAGTTTGAATATTTTTTAAATTTTTATCCATGGTTAAGACAGTTGTATCATCAGCATACAAAACACTGTTAAAAGGAAGAAAACTTGGAAAATCATTAACGTAAACTAGAAAAAGAAATGGCCCCAGGACACTTCCCTGTGGTACACCAGTTGTTACGTGCAAAAATTCTGAAATTGAATTACCAACGCGAACAGCCTGTTTTCTGTTACTGAGATAAGATTTAATCAGAGACAGTTCTTTTTCTCTAACCCCATAATAATGTAATTTTGAGTGACACTGTATCGAAAGCTTTAGTTAAATCTAATAGTGTTGCACAAACATTCATATTTTCAAAACAGTCTAATACTTGTGATACTATATTTTCAACAGCTTTTACTGTGGAACGACCCTTTCTAAATCCAAATTGTGAGGAATGAAAAAGCTCATTCTCTTCAAAGAAGGTTGATAGTTGATTTTTGATGCATTGTTCAAAGACTTTCGAAACTATCGGTACTAAAGAGATTGGACGATAGTTTTTAACCTCATTTTTATCATCCTTTTTATGTACTGGTACAGTTATAGTATATTTTAGGCAATCTGGAAAAATTCCCTCAAAGAGCATCCAATTTAGTAGGTAAACCAAGGGTTCTATTATTACGTCAATATTTTTTTTTAATAAGTTATTAGAAAGTCCATACCAGTCTTCGCTACTGGATACTTTCAATTTATTGACAACTGAGTAAACAGTTCTGGCATTTACAAAGTTCCACTGAAAGTGAGACCTAATTTTATTTTTATATTGTAATGGTAGCATACTACTCAAATCTATTTTGTTACCCGTATTTTCCGTGGAATTGTCATTAATCTCAAAGTTACTCATAATATTTATAAAGTATTTATTAAATTCACTTGGAGGTATAGATATTCTATCTTTTGTAATATTGTTTCCAATTTCTTTGTTTATTATTGACCAAGCTGCAGAGCATTTATTTTTTGAATTATTAATCCATTTCTCATTTGCTGCAATCTTTGCAGCCTTGATTTCTTTTCTGTACATTCTTTTAGCAGCTTTAAACTTTTCTTGATCTCTTGTTGATCTCGTCGTCTTAGCTATGTCATATAAAGTAATTACTCTATTCCTGTGTGTTTCAAGCTCTCACGTATACCACTTTGGAGTTCTCTTAGCAGGTTTATTTAAACAAATATTAATCTTTTTTGTCTTTTCTGGACAGCACTCATTTAAATATTCTTTTAATGTACCCAGGAAGTTTTTAAAGGCTTCTGTGATGTCACTACTTTCTACAAGAAGATTATTCCAGTTAGTTTCTCTTAACCTAGACCTTAGATTTTTTACATTAGTCTCACCTAATAATCTAATTTTCTTGGTAACGCAGTAGTTTCGAGTCTTTTGTGATTTCACTGGAAACAAAAGCCATACTCCTTCATAGTCAGACAGTAAAGGCTGTACAATGCCACATGATACGCTATTCTTTTTTTCATTGGTGATAATATTATCTAAACATGCTAATTCCCTTGTAGGTTCGTCATTAATATAGTAGAAATTATGAGATCGAAAGACATTACAAAGCATTGCTTTTGCATGTGTATTTTGTAAAATATTAATATTTATATCCCCTACATAAAATAATTTGTAATTTTTGTACTTACTGAGATAGTTATCTAATTTTTCCCAGGCACTGAGGAAAACATCCACATCTGATTTAGGAGTTCGGTATACAGATACAATTATTATTCCTATACTTTTAAGTAAAATACCAACTACTTCAAAATTTTGATTGATGCAGAATTGGTGTAGATTAAGAACAGTATATTCAATTAATAATTCCTTTTTAACATAAATACTTACACCACCATGTATTGATGTTTCTCTACAGAAAATGGTTGTTACCTCATATCCCGTTGGTACGTACATATACTCCTCATCAGGCTTGAGCCAGTGTTCATTCACACAGAGTATTTCACAAGGAAAGAGGTCTAGTATATTTATTGAAGTATCAATTTAAAAAATCACGATGTATTAAAAATAGTAATAGGGATCATGTAATGAACAACCATTCGTAGTTTTTCGTGAAATAATTATTGGCAACGATGTGACAATAAAAATAATGTTCTACTTTTAGAGACCAGTGTGTTACTTTTGTTTATCAATCATCATCCTTACCTCTCAATAGTTGATTTTTTTTTTTTTTTTTTTTGGTAAAACAACACATGTCAGAAAAAACAAGTTTTGAGAGAAATAAAAAAAACTTTGCTACATAGTATAGTTTCTTCGAAAACGTCTATTTATTTATAATATACCAAGTGTAGGCAACAGCTTGACAGGTGCAGATATCTCACAAAATGTGTATCTACGCGTAGCAAACACAAGATTGTCGTTAACTTCATGTCTGACAAAACTTGACATGTGTCGTTTTACAAAAACACGATTGTCTTCCTCCTTTCTTCCAGTTTCACCCACACAAAAACTGCTGTTTCTATTCCAGTCAGTGTCTGTGGTTTATTTTGTACGTTATTGGAGAGAACAACAATAACATATTACCGATGAAAACAAACAATAAGACGTTCGTTTTTTTTTTGTTTTTTTTTTTTAATCCATAATACCACTTTGCTCTTTGTTGCAGTCAGAGTATTGATTATTTTGTGTAACGTTAAAAGGAACATTGATTACACACTACCGCTAAATAAACACATATGTTTTTTATTTATTTATTTGGCGCTTAGTATTATGCTTTCTGTTGCAATCAGTGTATTTGGTTATTTCATATGTAATGAACAGCTAAACTAGTGGTATCTCTAATCTTTCTATACCTTAATTATTGATGTTCAAATATGTGAACACTCTATGTTGAAACATTCTATACAAAAATTCACCTTTAGTTCGGAACAAAGCGGAAGTGAGGAGAAACGAAGTGCAGCGTTGCCGCTGCTTAACGCGAGAGAATGGTGTCGTCTGCTTCAGACCACGGAGTTCCAATGTCACGCACTGAACAGGCAGTTAAAAAAGGAAGGGAAGAAATTAGTTACACTGTTTTGTTTTCAGAGACTAAATTAAATATATATAAGATCATATATATATAAGGTCAAGTAATATTAATTATGTTCACACTGTAACATTAGTTTCATAGTAAGTTATCTAACGTGAACTATGAATTTCATAATTTAATTGCATTCTGAGAAAGTAAAGCAAATTTATGGAAATGAAATGAGATAAATAAATTCGTCGAAAAACTTACCATGTAAGGTCAGTCTTGTAGAATACTAACTCCGAGGTCCTCTTCGTCTTCCATTCCTTCGTCTTCCACTGCATTATCAATTGCTCCCTCCCAAATTTCACAATCATCCTCCTCTTCAGAACTAGTTGACGTGTCACTCTCGAGATTTATTAATATCTTGTCGTGTATTATTTCGATAAGACCGTCTGCTTCCCACATTTCCTTTTCAACATTTTTTACGTGTTTTACGTAATTTCTGCAGTCTTCAGCTGTAACCTTTTCCATGCCCTCCCTAAGTAATGTCTCTATAACACTTAAACTAGTACGATTTTGATTTTCCCCTGCTACGTATCCTTTAATTTTTCTCCAAACCATCTCTATGGCGGAAAGTTCGCAATGATAAGGGGGCAGCCGTAGCACTTCGTGACCAGCTTCCTTTGCTAAAATGTCAATTTTATACGGTACCTCTATGTTTTGCAATGTCTTATTCAATTCTTCAATTACTTGTTCCAGGTCGGATCACACGCAATTCCTTTACTTTCTAACCACTGGACGATTACTTTTTTTGAACATGATTTTGTAGGAACTTTTTCAACTTTCACGGAATGCGTTGGTGCATTATCCATTACAATAACTGAATTGGGGGGCAAATTAGGCAATAAGGCTTCTTTGAAGTACTTTTCGTACGCAGCAGCATCCAATTCGCCGTGATAGTCACCTGATTTTTTACCGTGGAACAATTTGGAAGCGCCAGAAATTAGGCCATTTTCGGACATTGCATGCATTATGATGACCCTTCCTCCCTTCCCCGACGGCGGTTTGAGACCTGGAGTTAGCCCCTCCTTCCACGCTTGTTCTGCCGTTTTAATTGATGTGTCTTTCCAAGCTTTTGATTTGGTTATTCCGGCATTCGCCCACGATTCATCTGTATAAACAATAGTTCTGCCGTCAGCTCTATAATTTCTTATTTGTCTGAGATACCTATGCCTCCATGCTATTATGTCTTCTCTATCAATCAACAACGATTTGCGGCCAAGTTTTATAAATTTAAACCCCATATCAATGATGAATCTTCGAAGAGTAGAAATAGAAAACTTCGGTAGGTCACTATCTTCATTTATAACGCGCTGAATTTTCGCTAAAGTAGGGAGTTCGTTTTTTCTATACATGTTATGAATTTTGCGCCGTATTGCTGCTTGTGTAAAGGTATCATATTTCTGTAGCCGAGTCACTTTCCTATCATTCGGTCTCTTCTTCCTAGGAGTGGACACTTGACCATTATTATGGGGCGTTTACACTTAGTCGATTTGCGTTCGATTCAGTTGAATTGACGTCACTTTCAACTTAATCGACCGTATAAACGGGAATTCAACTTAATCGCCTGTTGATCGAAAGCGACTAATCGAATGGCAACTGAATTGAAAGACGTTCTATTTTCTGTGGTTGAAATAATTGAACACATCCAACGATCTGATTCGGCCTAGTTGCTTCGATTTAGTGGCAAATGCAGCGAGTCGATTTAGTCGTGCGACTAAATCGATTTAGTCGTGCGACTAAATCGACCAAGTGTAAACGCCCCATTACTCAAAAATTCCCGCTTCACGTTCATAATAGTGGAGGGAGAAATGAGAGTTGCTTCAGATGTTTTTCTCAAAGTCTCTCTAACAGTTTCCATGCCCCCCTTTTCCCCCTGATTACGAAAGTATGTATACACATTTAACAAGATTCTTTTCTCTCCTGCAGTGAGAGGTTTACCTTGTTTCCGTTGCTGTTTGTAGCACTGAGGAGAATTTGAAGCCATTGCGATTTATTCGCAAATTGAAAATCAGGAATAACAATTAAACACAACACAACACAACAAAACAAAATGTTAAACACCACCGCAAATATACAAATAGATAAAACACTTGGCACACCACCGCTCGCCTACAAAGACACCAAAATTTTAAAGTGAATTGACAACCCGTGGCAACGTCTCCGGTCATTGTTGTCGGATTTCCGCAAAGACTGCGTGAATCCATGTTCAAAAGCCATATATCACACACAACAACACGGGAAATCCGACAACACTGACACCCACCCCTACAAGGGCCTACCCCTCGGTCAATGAACGGTTGCCAGTGCATGACCATTCTTCTTAGAATTTGGCTAAAAGGGTGTGCTGGGATTCATCAGAGATTGCCTTACTAGGACAGTGGGATATTTACGGTTTTGTTTCAGGGGGTTTTGCTAACTTTATTCCTTGAAATGTGAAAATTGTAAACTTCATATTCATGCACTAATATTTTTCGAGAACTTGTACTTAGCGTTGTCTAGTACTGGGGGAGGAGGCTGCTTTCTCTTTCGTTTGTGAAATATATACCAGAAAAAATGCATATGTATTTGTATGTTATTTAAGAGCTAAATCACTAAACATTTCTTTTTTATTCCACATATTTCTGAAAATGAAATGCAAATGTAGAAGACAATCCTGCTCCTCTGATCCTCCACTACATCGTTTTTCAACTTTATAAATATCTTAACCACTTTTTTTTTTTTTTTTTTTTTTAAGTAGATTATGCGAACGCCCTTGCCCGTCTCACCAATGTTGAAAATATATCTGCGTCCATAGTGCCATATGAAGTCCATTTACAGCGGAAACGTTCCCATATTATTTACTATACATTTGTCAGAAGTATTTGTGTAGCATGATCTTAATTGCTCAGCAACCAATGCTATAGAAGCTCTAGGATAATAATAATAATAATAACAACCAAATCCATAAGGTTGAAACTCTCACTTTTTTTTTTTTTTTTTCAGTTCACACTTCAGGTTGATATATTTGGGAAGAAGGAAACTTTTCTTGATCTGCTATCTCATGGCTAAGGAATTCGGTTGTAATTCAAACCGATTCCATTTAAATGAAATGAAATGTTTGAGTTTTACGTCCCACTCTTATGTCGGTTAGGCTAAAGGAGACGGTGATTATAAGAAATGAGTGAAATGGTGGAATGAAGAAAGTGGGAGGAAACGGGAGAACCCCGAGAAAACTCACGAGCACAGTGTTTGTCCATCACAAAGTCCACACGCGCGAGCTGGGATCGAACCAGGGACCCCAAGCACCGGAGGTGAGCGCTCTACCACTGAGCCACCCCCCACCCCCCGATTCCATTTAATCTGGGACAAAATGAAAGGTCGAGTGCAAATCACATCACCAGTCCTTCTGTGTGATAGTTATTTTTCAGTTACTCCTTGAAGAATCCCTTTCAACGTAATAACTCGTACATTGTCTAAGAATTGAATGTGAAAGTGGTGCAGAGATTATCTCTGTTTCTATAGTAGATGTATGTGAATCAAGTTCTTCCGGAGTCGCACGGCATTTTGGCAAATGTCATGACATAGAGTTGAGAAAACTGCAGATCCGCTTCTACGTAAATTAAATATAAGGAATAATCGTAAATAAGTTGTACATATGTCAACAAAGCATAATCCCAGATATAAAATAATGTTTATTTCTTGTAATCACTGATATCGTTCAAAGCTTAAAGTGACACAGCTTCATTAATACTTGGTACAAAGAAAACTACCGTTGCACTTGTTTTGTTTATTCTTCTTTCAAATATTTACGCGTAATTTGACACATCTAAAGATCATTGTGACGAAATTGAAAAAGAAAACCTAAATGGATGTTCTGTGGAACTAATGTAAAATCATACTACTGTACAGAAATATATACGCTCACACACTAGAATAAACAACATTTTCTACGTGACGTACTGGCAACCCTGCTAACTGTCGTCACTTCCGTTCTGATCCTAACCTGAACTTTTGTATAGTCTGAAGAGTTTGCTCTCCCTCCCTCTCTCTCTCCTGTTCCCTCCCACTTCGACTGTTATGATTTTGCACCCTAGAATCAACTAATATTTAAAATACCCTTACGAGAATTGCGTTGAGCTGTGGAGCAATGTATTATACAGTATTAGAAGATATGACACTATCAATGCCTTACGTAGAATTCTACCTATTTTCTGGGTATTTACCATCTTGAGAGTCTTGATTTCTATTGAAACTAAATTCTTGATTATTTATTCTCATGCGTCCAATCATGTTTTTAAAAACGTCTGGCTGGTGGGTACGTATCTTACATATTTCAATCCTGGTAGCTGCCCATGGGTAAAATTATATCCAGGGTCTCCATGGTGGGGAAATGTTTAGTTCAACTGACAACCAAAGATTTATATACAAGAACAAGCTTTAATCAATGCTTTACCCAGCGGAAGAGGTATTAAAAAGTCAGAAGTATTGAGTAAGGTCTAAAAACAACTACTGAATTTTGAGGCTTCTTGCAAATAAAGTAATATATCGTATTACTGTATCAACCTTTACTAGAAGCCCAAGAATTAAAATAATAAATCGTTTTTATGAGTAGGAAGTCTTTTTAAAGAGGATGACCAGCTAGGCTTATCTGAATATCCCAAGTTTAATTAACAACTCAGTAGTACTGGCATACCAGTAACATACACCACGCTTTGAAATGCTGATAATTATTACATTTTCACTTTATGAACCTAATTTTAGTTCAAGCCTCAATTGTTAAAGCGATAATTAAAACTCCATAACGAAATAGATCATTAACTTATAACTTGAGTATGTTTATGAAGCTTCCATCGATAGATATGCATTAACGTATCTAACTTACATTGAACTATGGGTGCCATTTTTTCTAAATGAACTTCACAGACCCGAGGCTCGGGCTAACGTAATGGTAAGCGCCGCTTCCGGTGGAATGGATTGGGATCGAACCACAGAAGAGTATGTAGGTAGTTCAGAAATGTACCTGCAGATGGCAGGGGAAGCTTGTTTGATATTTGTCATTGCATGAAAATGGTCAACCTTCTTTTCCATTTTACTTAAAAGTTAGAAAAAAATGTGACACACCATTATGTTTGCCTGAGCCGCTCATATAATGAAAAGTGATTACGGTTCATGGTAAAATGAAGCTTTAAACCTCTCGAGCTGAGAGTTAAATACCCTTCAGGCGCTGCGAGAGGTGGTAATTTTAAATCACCAAAAGAGTAATTTTCGCATAATATCACAAATTTGATATAATTTCATGTAATATAGAAGGAAAAGCAACAGATAAGGCAGCACATTGCAGTCTACTCTTCAGTGACATACATTTTCGTTCATGTGAGAAAACAACAGATGGCAGAATATGCATCATTGCCACTACTGCACGGAACGTATACATGTACGTCAAACCGCCTCTAGAAGCACTATGAGAGTCCGTACACGTGTAAGTCGAACCAGTTTGTGCGGTTAATCCATGCTGACTATCCACTCCTGCGTCCTATTAAGGACTTACAATGCATTTGTTATTGTTTCCAAGATTAACTTGATGCACGTTCTATGCATTTCCTGCAACAAAGTGTATGTGAAGTTGTCCACCACGTTAGAGAAAATACTCCATGGATTTATGATCTCTAGCTCTACGGGGACCTGGAGTTTTGCGGAATACAGCTTAAAAACTTCTGCAGTACAAGGATAACAGTAGGAACTGCAAAACGTGTAACTAGCAAGAAATATGAGCGAGTCAAAAAGTTCCCAGAATTTTGTAGTAGTATTTTATTATCGCAATATAAGTAGACATTTACTTAATTGCTTTCAAAGTAGGCACCTTTGGCACACACACATTTACTCTTCTGATCCTCTCATTGCTAGAAACATAGACAAAAGTCTTCTTTTGGTATCTTCGGAAGTTAAGTTCGGAGTTCGCGTTCGTTTTGATTTCTTCTACGGTTGCGAAATACGTACCGGTGCTATTTCCTTAAAGCACTGTCACCGTAAGCTGTTTTTAAAGCTATCAAAACACCTTTCCCCATTTTGCACATGAATTTGATGTTTTTGTGCGTTGCTTGAACTGTGACACTGCTCTAACCGATCACCACACACTCAGGGGCACCGGAACCGGGGGGCAGTTGCCCCTCCTGAAATTTTCGAAGAGGGCAAGATACCCTTTTTGCCCCCTTACTTTCAGACTGTAGAAACATCACACAACACTGATTATATGAACTAAATTTTGCTTTTTATAGTAATGTGAAAAAAAAATTCTCTATTCCAGATTCATCTTTCTCTTTGAAACAAGAGACCGGGCGCTTTTTCTGCCCCCATGTTAGACAGAAAGAGTTAGGAAAAAGAAATGAATATTCTCTTTATTTCCATTGGTGTACATTCTCAAAACACTGTAAATTCTTTTAAAATTGTTGTTTAAGTAATCGTAAGTCTGCAATATGAAACGAGTCGTCGAGCGAGATTTTAAAGTTTGAAAAATATAACAGTTTAAATGAGTAACAGGACATTTAGGAACTAAATACATTTTCCATAAAGTTAAATTAATGTTCTTACAAACAATATGCAGAGTGCAGTAAGTTTTATAGTGACGAGGAAAAATGTATAAGGTAGGATTAATAATTCAGAGTATATAAAAAATGTGAACTCTATTGTCGTTCCGTTCGTTTAATCCTTTCACTACCATTCTCTTTCGGAGTGAGAAACATTAATATATGGCTATTTTAAGTTGTTTTCAAACGTATAAATATATATATAAAAAAACATTTTCCACCGTTTCGTTTTTCGATATAGGAAGGGTGGGACATTATGTATCCCTCTGATATTTTTACGTGGGACCTATATGTCCCAGTGGTATTGACATGAATGATCATCTTGTATTTTCAATTATGAAATGTATATTGTCAGAAAAACAATTGGGTCGTATTTATGATTACATATATTTTACATTTCGGAATCTTTTTCCAAATTACAGTACATGCAACCACTGCTTTATCACTAGCACATTGTTCCTCACTTTCATCTGTTCCATTATCACTTTCATTGTTCACGTTCACTTCCACTACTGTCTATTTGATAATGTTAATAAGAATTCTGTGAACCATTAGAGGGCTTCTCTTTACCAGTGGAACATCGATTCATAGCAATAAAATGTGGTAAATTACCACGGGTTCTCTGAGAATGTATCGTGGGGGACATATATCCCAGTGGTAGTGAAAGGGTTAAGATACGAGTGCAGAAACAGAACATCTATTTCAGCTCTCCTTTCAGACCAAGTTTGTAAACAAGAATAAGGAAGACAGTCACTGCTTATAATAACTAGTAGTATTAGATATTTAGCTTGCAGTGGTCAAGCAATCAGTGGACATTTGCATAGTACGGGTAATTTGATGTCAATTCCTGGATGAAAGAAAAATGGGTGTGCCTGTTCTCAACCAATGGATTAATCGACAGGATAATTGGCTTAGTGCTGATTAAAAAATGAAATTTTAAAGATTATGGGACATGCAATATAGAGAGACTTGGTAGCAGAAGTTAGTCTCTCCATTTTATGCAATCATAGCCGACTCCACGACTGATATTTCAAAGAAAGAACAGTTGTCTCTGTGTGCACTGTATTTTGACTGATTCATCAAACCCAACAAAATATTTATGGAAATGATCATCCCACATGGCACAAAATCGGAAACAGAATTCACGATCAAAGATATCCTAACGAAACCTAACCTGAATGCAGAAAATATACACGAACAGTGTCATGATGGTGCAGCTATCATGTCAGGACAAGTGAATGGTGTGCAGAAGATAACTTCGACTCAGCATCCAAAAGCTGTATACATTTATTGCAGTAATCATGCATTAGATCTTCCATTGCAGGAAGTAGCACGAAAATACGAATCTTTGTGTGACGTGCGGGCCATAGTGAAAGACATTTGAAACATCAATCTGGATTCTGCAAAACCATAGACAACATACGCACGCCACCATTGTTCTTGAACCCTGTAAAACTATCAACGAAAGTAATCCTAAACATTTGCTGTCTCTTTGTCCTACTCGCTGGTGTGTTAGGCGAAAATCTCTAATCAGATTTCAATCTACTACAAACGAATTCAAATCACGTTCGAAAAGAATCATCAGTAATACAAGTGGTCCAAACGATGGTCAAAAAGTAATTCTAAAAGGGCATTTAAAAAGAATGAATAAATTCTGAATGATATTTTTTCTGATAGGCAGTATACGTGCTTTCGTACCTTGCGGACAACTGGCGAAAGTGCTTCAAAATTCTGAAGCTTCTGCTTCTGGAGCTAAAAGAGCAGCAACACTCTGAGAAACCTACGAACGGACAGTGCATTTGAAAACATCTATAAGGAACCAAAGGAAAATGCAGACATACTACACTTAAAATTGCCCACTTTATCAAGATCAAAGAGAACACCAATTAGGTTGGAGCAGACTGATAATTTTTCTATAGCAGCTACCCTAGAACCTGTATCAGATCTTCAAAAAATGTACTTCGAAATCATTGACTATTTGTTGAATGAAGTGCAGCGTCGTTTCAATCAGTCAGGCCTCAAACAACTCATAAAACTCTAGAAGATACTTTATGAAGGTGCTATATGTGCTGGTGGGCCTCTCTCAAGAGAATATTTGAATCAGGAATTGGGAGTTCACTCGTCGTTGGGAGTTCGTCGGATTTTAACCTGGATAGATTATGAGCTCAACTCAGGCAGCTTCTACCTACTTTGATGACCACTAAGTCGCTGACGACCATCAGAATATGAAAAACTATTAGTGTTGAAACCCCAACTGTTCGCAGTCTTCTCGACTAAATTGTTCGTCTAGGGACTTTCGTTCTCACTATGCCAGCTTCTTGAGCATTTGCGAAAGATCATTCAGCTATTTGCGTTAGTCTAAAGACATATTTGAGGACGTCCATGACGCAGGAAAGATTTGCTCATCTGCTGTTGTTCCATATGTGTAGCGACCAGACTTAAACACCATTGCAAGAGAATTCATATCAAAGACAAGCGAAAGAAAAGATACTATTAGTCAATTTTGAATAGAAATAAATGTAGAATTACGTAAGTGAAAATATTATGCATATTATAACCAATTATTTAAATTACAAAATAGCACTTAAAATTCAATATAAACTTGAATTACGTATTTCTTATTAACTCTGTCGTGCTTTATTAGTGTGAAGTGAATATAGTGAGATTAGGAAGAGAGGTGAATATAATAACAAAGTGGATATACTGAAGTAAGTGTAGTAAAAAAATACAAATAACTCTGGATAATTAGTGTAATTGAATTTTCTATATAAATTTTATGAAGTCTTGAGTGAAAATTCCATTTTTCCATTTCTGGTACGAAGTCAAGTGGGTAGAAAAATGTTTTTTCTTATTTTTTACTTAATTATGTAGCCTGTTTTATAATGTACAAGTTACTTTCTACTACAAAGTGCTACAAAGTTTGTAGTTCTAAATAGCAATTTCTAATATTACTGTGTACTGCAACACCAGAACTGGATTTTTAAAAATATAATTTTAATTTCCTCATTTCCAAGTGATTTAAGTAGCTTTAAGATTCTTTAATAGTGTCCGTGTGACCATGTCCAATACAGTTAAAAATATGTACCAGTATATAAAATGGTAAAATTTGTACTTACAAACAGTCATTATGAACAGTACAAAATTTACAATTTTATATGTTTTTATTCTTATTTCAGTTGTTGAAAATTTCTGCACCAGACGAAAATCCAGCACAAAACTGACACGGGATTAATTAATCTAAAGATGTAAATTAAGATGCCTCTAATAGATGAAAATTTCACTCTCACGAAACTGTTTACAGCTTCATTATATTATTATTATTATTATTATTATTATTATTATTATTATTATTATTATTATTATTATTATTATTAACAAATCAAATCAAATTATTGTTACATTACAAACATATATTAGTATTATCTTCCTATGTTACATTCCCGTGTCTATTTTCTAGACAGCAGTCTCCCCCCAGCTGAAAAATACTTCCGACGCCACTGCACACACTCCTCTGTTTACCTACGCTACTCATGCACTGCCTGCTATATAACTGTTCACACTTGTCAAATTCATAATTAGATAGGGAAACTGCAACTTTTTGACTGCCCCGCGTACTTAAGAAGAATGGATGAGGAATAGTAAACGGAAATATTAATAAAATATGCCCGCACTAGAATCCTTTACTCTATGTGGAGAAATAGATATTCGGACATTATAAATAAAACACAGTTTTGTTTAATATATATATATATAGATATGTTTTTTTGCACTAATTGAGCTCTTTAAACAAGGTACTATAACAAATCAAAATACACTATACAATTGTGATACATAGTCATACAGAATAATTACAGACTCTTATTTTTTAATAATACATACTTTATATATATATATTTATATACTCACAACAGCTTATTTATATTCAGTACATCACATACTACATATTCACACATGCAAACATCTGAACCCTCGCTACTTAACTTCTGTCTTTACATAGCAATGGAACTTTAGTTCTGTTCATTTAACGCACTTCGTGCTTACATTTTTTACTATTATATTCATTTTACAACGATTTTATATGTATAATATGTATATACATAAAAGTTTAGATAAAACAGTTTGAAAGCAGCTTTTAAATAATATACAAAACAATTAATGTAACTTGCAGGACATATACATATATAATATATAGACATTAATATTATGCAAAATGGGGGCGGGGAATACCAGTGGACTGTTTCCACTGTAAAAAATTTACATTACAAATCAGGTACATAAGAAATTACAATTTATACAGATTGTAGAAAAATAAGCACCACACAAACGTTCTACTTTTCAATGTCTGTCTGTCTGGCTGTATGTTTATATTCTTTGGTTTCTTTTTATATTATGCTGAAAATTTTTTTTTAAGTAAAAGTACGGAATGATACCACTAAATACCGAAACCCTCAGCGAAAAGTCTGTCAGCACATACGTAAATGCTACTTACAAGATAGTTTTCTTAGAATGTAACGGCGTCACCTTGTTTTGCGCTGGTTTCACATTATAATAACTTTTAAGATATACATATGATAAGAACTAAAAATTGCAAAATAGTTTAAGTTTTAAAGCATTAACGTTGAAATATTTGATTTGAGTTGAGTTGATTTTGAGTTTAACGTCCCGTTTAGCAGTGAGGCTATATGAGAAACCTTGAAATATGTCTGCGTTAAGCATACCACACTTCCGCCAGCATTAGTTTCCGAAGGGTTCCGAAGAAATGTTACATATGAAATTTACAACGAATGGGTCAAGCATGACATATTTCCGCAAGTACTTCCGGCTTCATTAATTTCTGAAAAGTTTCATAGAAATTTGCTACATATAGAACTTACAACTGATGGATCAAACATGACGAATTTCCGCAACTACTTCCGGCATAATTTGTTTCCCGAGGGTTCCAAATGTGCTACATATAGCACTTATACGGCTTATATTTTGTTTTGAAATAGAATCGGACTTCTTGCCTAAATTTTCGAAAGAAGAAACTTCAAACAACAGACAGAACAAAGATAAGGAAATCAATGTATAGCACGCAAATCAATGTATAGCAGAATTACAACCTAAAGCAGCCTTACTTATAAAACCGTCCAAAGAGCATTCGGGTCGCCTAAAGGCTGTCAAGGAGTCCAATTCTACCACAGTTACAAAAAGTTAGCCACCGGAATTGTCACCAGGAGGCACAAAGAGGATTAACTTGCTTTTTCTTTTAACAATGTCACCCGTAGATCTTGACCTTCAAGAAAAAGCCTCGACGGTTTTGCTTGTGTGCGGACTATAAATTACATACCGACTATGCTTTTTTTTTTTTTTTTTTACTTCGGCGCGGGAGACCCGGGTTCAATTCCCGGTAGAAGCGCATTCCACATTCAATTGTAGATCCAAGTCTCATATAGCCGCGGTGTTCACAGGGATGCTAAACGTCAAATCAACTACCCAATAATACCTTCTTTACGTAGCAGTTATTTTGTTTAAAAACGAAAATGTAGCTTCCAGAATCTTGCACTTTCGTTGTCGCCGGAAGTGATGAAATTATTTTTCATCCATCCATTGTAACATACATACATATACATGGGCTGCATCTTTAATCTTTTAGTTCTTGATGATGGATGTATAAATCCTGACATGTGTTCTAATTTGTGAAATATATTTGTATTCTGAAATACGTTTTATTTCTATCAATTAATGGAATATAAGATTTCTAAACAGTGCATCTTATTATTATATGCCCTTTATCATGGTATCTACTAAAATCCCAAAATGAAATTTCGTGACTCTTTCTCGTGACCTTTTCTTTACCAAACCACAATATTTCGTAACACTCAAAAACTAATAACAGTACCTATATTCTTTAGGACTTATTTTTATCTTATCTCTACTTTCAAAGGCTGTTCCCTGGAGCGATAAAAACTTCTTCGCTGTCTTCTTATAGTTGAATGAACTGGTTAGAAGCGTAGGTGGTTTCGGCGATGCGATGCGATGCGATTTGCATCACTACTGCTCAATGATGCCAGCTGAAGGACAATCTCAAGAGCGAATTTGGCCGAATTGTTATGCATGCGATAGAAGCGTACTTTGCTTGCGATTTGGTAGCGTCTAAAGCCGAGCATAGACATTTTTGACGGTGAATTTTGAAGTTTCATAGAACAAAATTTTCTAGTCTCTACTTATACAGAAAAAAAAGCGCCAAAAGCTAAATTTCGTGACTTTTTCTTGACTTTCATGACTGTTTTCTGATTTCGTGACTTCCGTGATCGACAGACACCCTATTTATTATTATGTATTCATTTTTAATAAACCAAATTATTTTTCTTTTGGGGAATCAAAATACTTTAAGTTGCTCTTTGCAGAGTCGAGACACAATTTATAAGAAGAGGGCTTCTTTCGTTTCCCAAAACCTTCGGAATAAATGGTCTTAAAAAATATGAAGCAATTTATTTTCATTACAAGTTATTAACAGAATATTAATATTATTGAGAATGCACTTTATGATGAGTTTAAAAATTAAATAATGACAGAACATATTGGTGAATCTACTTACGAGTTTAATTGTTATATAACTATCATAATGTATATCTTCGGTTATTAAAATCTGAAACTGGTACATGATCTTTAATCACCTATTTCCTTTTCCTTTTTGGGAATTCATACACATACATCCCTTCATGTTCATTAAAAAAAAAAAAAAAGTATAAATAGCAAAATATAATAGGTAATTCAGATTCTTTCGTATTCTCTATTTGTGCAGTAAATTAGTGACTTTTCCTATGTTACTGATTGATATGGTGTTCGTAGATGGTCCCCTACAGTGTCGACTGCTACTTCGATTGTTATCTGCTTGCGTGGAAATATCTATTTAGAATTGTAGTGAATAAATTGACTAGATTCTTGGTAAACCTTCTAGTAATAGATCTTCTCATCACACGAAAACTATCTTTGAATGTGTATCCATCGGTTAAATTATACAGAATATCTGAAAAGTCATGTCCATCAAGCTTTCACCACAAATAAATTGTCTAGGTAAAATTCTGAAAGAAAGTCGTTCAAGAACCATATCTTAAAAGTATCACTGTAACATCCCAATGGAAAAGAGTTAAAGACCGTGAAAATTGTCACGGTGTTAGGTCGTGGGATTGCACCCAGAATCTCCCGACACACACACACAACTTTATTGTTTTCGGACTTCTTACGGAAAGCACGATCTATTAGTGATTAATCACGTGCCGTCAAAGTGAAACATGAACATTTAGTGAACTACCGCTAATTCACGCGGTGTTACAGTACCGTTCATAGGGATATTACAATTTTATTTCACGTAATATGTATTTTAGTTAAGCATTCAATTTCATCCCACATATGAACGAGTATTTACTTGTCTCCGATCCAATACCTGTGCCAAATGAAGGAAATCAATATTTGTACTGTAATTTCAAGCGCATACCATCTCGCTACTGAGTAATGTGATTATGAAAATACTCAAATAAAACAACTGAGTTAAGCAAGTTTCATTAACGTTGGTTTAGCTGAATCAAGATGTCACTAACATTAACATATCTAACATATCATAACGCGCTATTTTTACTAGTCCGGAATTTATTCTTTTTCCATATCTTAGAAGCAATGGATTTTGAAAATAGAAAACACAGTACACCCTAATGTATTGTGTAACAAAGGCAATCAATTTTTGTTGATATAGCAGGTAACCCCAATTCTACCAACCACTTGTCTATCACTAAGTTATTTTGTGTACAAGGTCAATGGGGCATGACTTAATGTACATTATATATATGTATACACACAGGGTATTTCAGTACCACCGACAACGTTTGAGAGGTGATTTCTGACACCATGATAAGACAAAACGTATAGACCAACCTGGGTGCACGAATGCTTTCTTTCGGAGTTATAGGCTTAGACTTTTAAAGGTGCATAGCTCCAAAACTATGGGACCTACCGTAGCCGGGTCAAAACTTCACTTAAGGAATATGTGCGCTATCCATGTTTCAGAATCCTAATGTATTCTCGCAACTATTTTTATAGAGGGAGTTGGCTGCATACAATTTAAAATACTCATTAACTACCTGTATAAAAAATGTTGCGGAAGTACTGTAGGATTCTGAAACTTGGATATTTGGATAGGATACATATTAGTTTCTAAATGAAGTCTTAACCCGACTACTGTGTGCGCAAGGAAAGATGGCTTCTGACAGGTGGGTAGTGCACGTGGAGTATTGGAGGCGCTGTTGCCAGAGGCTCCGCAACAGAGACAGCAGCTATAGCGACAAACTTAAGACGTTTAACAAGTCGTCTCAACTACCGGCAACAGCACGGTCAGTGACCTTCATTGCCTAGCAACAGCGTGAAAGAATACTGCTGTGATTGGCGAACAATCCTCCCTCTCGTTTTGTTTACAACATGTGCAGCTATCTGTCAGAAGCCGCCATTCAGTAACTCGATAATACGGTAGGTCCCATAGTTTTGGAGCTATGGACCTTTAGAGTTCATTTTTTCATGTTTTCGGCAGCCTGTTACTTCCGAAAGGAAGCATTTTGCACTCAAGTTGGTCTATACTTTTTGTCTTATCTTGGTGTCAGGAATCACTTCCCAAACGTTGTCGGTGTTGTTTTGAAACACCCTGTATAGTGATTACTAAAATAAGAAAAGAAAATCGGACGCAATGTAACATGAAAGAAACAATACATAAAATTACATTAACTTCGTCCAGGCGTTAAAAAGTAGTTTTACCCTTCAAAAATCAGGCAGACACAGCGGTATTGAAAGTAGTACGTGGAATTAAAACAGCGTGAAAATTTAATAATTACACTAGAAATTTATAATGAAAAATTTGCACGAAGCAGAATTCCAGTTTTGTGTTACATTCTATCAATTAATCTCATATTCCATACTCTTCAGTTTTTTTTTTTTTCCCTACTTACAATCACGAAAAAACTATATTTTCTAAACAAAATTCATGTTATATTAGACATCAGTACTGTCACTAACAGAGGTACCTGAATGTAATACACACGTTCACTCACAGAAAGACGTGTATAGTAGTAGTCTATGGAACACTTTGAATATATTAACATTGGTGTTACAATTACAAACGGACTGATTTGTAAACACAGCATATCATACGATAAACAGGATACTGAATAATTTGAAGTACTGGGACGGGCAAACAGTGAAATCTTCAATTCACCCTTAGAACTCAGTGAATAGTCCATCTTGAAAGTAAGTATTTATTTTTTTTTATCAGTGTAATTGTCACGATATGCTGTTAACACACTAAGGCAGATCTGAAGGCTTAGCAGCAACCTGGACCATATTGTAGGATTTCTTGTTTCTAGTACAAAGAGCGGTTTTTACGTCTACTCGCTGGAAGATGCGTAGACGACTTTTTAAAATAATATATATATACATAAATACACAAAAATGGCTTATTATAGTAATAAATATAATAAATGCCAGATTTTGTTTTGTTAAGAAACACCCAGTCTTACTTTATTGTCCGCTAATTATAGCGTACCTGTAAGTTTGTTTATGAAAAACAGAAAATTAACAAAATTAAAAGAATAACTATAAAATATGTATCAACTAAGACATTACGCACAAGAAAGAAATAAATATCTACATATCGATCATGACGTCATAAGATTTGATGACGTAAATCTTGAACAAAATTATTATACGCAGTATTTCACACATAATTATCGCTATAGTGTACAGTATCTAACACGCTGTCAAGTTTAATAAACTCGTTAATCCAAAGCTCTAAATGTGACAGTTTTTACTTAGTATCTTAAAGAAGGATTCCATGGTAAGCCATTCGAATATTATCCTATAGAGCTACTTGTTTCTGAACCTTATATGTCTGTGAGATATTGTAAGTTGTCACACATATCATATGAAAGAAGGATGTAAATTTAAGCTGAATACATTACAAATTAAAACAGAAAAGGAATGTGGAGGCTTGTTGTAAGTCAAGGAAAAACGTCGAAATATATTGAAGAAATCACTGCAGTAGATCTGCTACAAAAAGAGATATTTCTTAAATCTGGTTACTTATTTTAGAATACATATGAAAAAAAAAAGTACGTATTTGCGAGATACAGTTATTTGTTAAGTTCTTTATCGTGATTATCAGTTTTTCGCTCATTACTTATACATAATTATTATAATTCACAAGAATCTAAAGAATAGCCCGGATTTTATGTAGTATCAAATGTAGAAAATATGTAGGAAACTATGTCGAATTATGTAATATCAATTCCATATTTAGTATCAAAACATAAAAAATGGACAGGTAAAGTTACCTTTATATATTTTTTGACTAATTTTAAGTACTATCCAATCTAGAAAATAGACTTCGAATTCACTTAACTTTCATTAAATAATTGGGAATAACGAATAATAAGTCAGAGTACACAACAGACGCATGCTGTAAAGTTAAAAGAAATGGATGCTTACCCCATCCAATACGGTATTGGAACGATGCATTAGATAAGAAAATAGCATGCCCAACTTGAACTATGGTGAATTCTTTTTACATATTCACCATATTAGTGACCATAATCCGTACGTAACTGAAATAAAGATAGTGGCACACAAATTTAGAACGTGAAACAAGGATTTTATACAAAAAATTCGTCAATTCTGGTAGTTGATAGCATTTACTGACACCATTTTGATTCGAATAATAAAATGACGCATTGGGTAAGCATTTTTTTTTATTTTTTTTTTAAATATTAGAAACAAAACAGATGCAATGTTAAGCAAAAAAATGCGCCATTAGATTACATTGTTTAATGCCTATGTGCTGTCTCAGTCAAGATGTCATTCTGACATCTCATCGCCGCGGTGTCGTTTAAAATGGTTCATTTACAAATAAAAGCATTGTACTAACTAGTAAAATAGCTAGTGAATAAAACAGTGACAGATATGCGTCGAAATGAACTTAAGTCGCTTTCAGCGTTAAGTGCCATTCACGCAGAAGAGAGAAAGTTTCGTCATTTTCATTCTTATAATGCAGACAGCTCACTTTTCTTGTATCCATATTATATTGAAGCGATAGCAAATTTCTAGGGGAAAACAGTAAACTTTCAATTATCCATAGAATTGGGAGGCCCGGCAACCGCAGATAATCCACAAAATGACCGAAAAAGATGCAAATCAACACGAAAATGCTTTTCTAAACAATTTATATTTACAGTAGGGTGCCTACAGATATTATAACTTACTAAACAGTAGTTTCTGGTACTTAACAAGTGTCTTGGTTTGCTTTCTCCCCTCCCCCCACGGAAAAAAATAACTATTTTCGTCTTTCCGTGTTACGACACCTGTTGTTTGTTTGTGATTGAGTTTTTAACAATACCTTTTTCACGAAGTGATGCACCGTCGGAAAAACGCAAAGGAAGGGTACTGTCTACTAGAAATCGTGTATCAGCTTTCTTATTTGTTTGTTAACTCGAAATAGCGAAAAATGAAGATATAGCGCCTAACAGAACATAACTTGCAGCAGCTTTAAAACACGTAATTTTATACATAGAAATATTGAACCTCAGACGAAATATGTATTTAAAACAAAAGTAATATAAAGAAGAACTACACTAATCATAAAGTAATTCGTAGGCATTTGCACATTTTGCCTCTCTAAATACACAAGAACAGAATATATATGTACATAAAATCCGGGCTCGTATTACAAACATAACTTTCTTTTAAAAAATGTAAGCTGTAAATACTCTCATAAACATCTTATAAACTATGAACCAACTTTTATTCACAAAATGCAATAAAAGACGATAATTACTTTATTACATGCAACTATTAATACTGAAAATTTCAATGTATTGTTGATTTACCTGCATGATTTAATTAATTCTTTATATGTATACATGTGTGTGTATGTATGTATAAAACGGAAGAAATTTATCTAGTCTTTGTGGCAATAAAATATAATATTCCAAAAGTCGTGTCGTTTTCTACACTAATTACATTACAAATACAAAATATAACTGTTTTAATATTTTATGGGTTGTTAATGTATTTTCATGTAAGTCACAACAAAAGGGATCTTTAACTTGAAAGCAAATGGATACGTTACACTTTGTTCTGTAAGAATGCATAATACGTCCTTTGTATTTTCTATTCTCTACCTTCACTTAAATATTACGTGATATTTAAGTAAGGAATTAAATATTATTTCTCAATTAAATATTAAGAAAAAATAAAAAAAAAACATTTAAAATTCTCAAGTATTTTGCTGCCAGAAGCGAGGTTTTGAAATATTGCAAATGATTACTCATATCTGTCTTTAGAGAAAACAGAGTTTAGTGTTGTAAATATATGTACCGTCTGTACTTCTTCTCGCTTCAAACTAATCCTTAATTGTAATGAAGATATACTATAAATATTATTCCGCATTTATTACTTAATATAGTCAATCGCATTTCTTAATTTTTATTTATTTTTTTCTTTTCTTTTGCTTCAAGAATTGACATGTCAAAGGCGAGAATTACGAGAAAAAGAAGCACGTACACCGAAAATGATGCTATGTGCTATTCTCAAATCAAACATTTCATTCAAGTTAAAAATTTCCTTTGTTGTACTTTCTACACGCTGAGAGTTAAATTTATTTTTGCTAACAAGTTGCCTGAGCTAGGATTCAGATAACATTCACGACAATTTGCGGTACCATTGTCCTCGGACACCGCTCTACTACCAAAGTATTACAGCTTTGCACAATCTGAATGAGGAACCGTAGTACATTGATTATTTGGTGATCCAATTAAAAAAGTGCTATTTCAAACCTATGAACCATGTTTTACTATGCTGATCTCCGTCAGGTGCCACATTTACAATTGTTATAGCTGTTTATTTTAGGGGGAAAATGCTATATATGTATATAATGCTTTCATCCGTTGTGCTGTTTGTATTACTGGAAGAACGTTGTGATATGTTATCACTTTTGTATTTGTAAGAGTAAGCCAAATAATCCTTAGATAAGCCATTAATAACGAGGAAATATTGATAAGTTTCTGGTCAAACAGCGAAGTAATGAATCTGTATAGAGAAAAATCCATATGCTATAAATAACTTAGAACCTTTTCTAAAACAATTATATTATCATACTTAACACTTTTTTTTCTTTCTTCAAGAGGCATATCTCTTATAAGCCCTATATTTACGGCAAAATGCCAAATTTTGCCGATTTTCGTATTCCTGTATGAAATTGGAGTTTTCAAGCCACTAGTTTCCTTTTTTTTATTATTTCATTACGTACAAACTGTGCGGAATTCTGACTGTAATTTGGAGATAATAAGAAAAAAGAGAAGAGGAGCTCTTAGCTGTGGAATGGTAAGTGTTACATTATTTATGAACATTAAACGTCAATTGTTCAGACTATGAAGTAAAAGTGTTTGAAATTTGGGAAATGCATTAATCGAAAGTCACAATGACGAGAGTTATTTCTCAATTATGTTTTGTGTGTAGATTTGCAAGTAATACAACTGAAACTGAGCAAAGTGTTTAAAAATGCCGAAAGTAGTTTTCTTAAAATACGAGAGATTAATGTCTGAGAATGATGCAAATGCGTGTGTACTTTCTAAGTTTACAGAAAAGCTTACTTTTTGACACAACATGTAAATACAATATGTAACTTAATCCAAATTATACAGTAGCACAGGCTTTTCCAACTAGTATGTCACATAGCCCCATGGGGTGTGTCCAGGCACGTAGCCAAGGACCCGGACCCCCCCTTCCTTCGAGACCAGATTTGGAAAAAAATAAGGACGGATGAAACGAAATGAAATGGGAAAAAGAAGGATCGCGTTAAAAATTTAATAAAATTCAGGAAGCTTTTGGTTACTCTTTCTTATGAGGAGATTTGTATTACTTGAAATACATGGTGGGGAGGTAAGCGAGATATTCTGGAAGAGTCAGGGAATTTGAAATTTCCAGAAAAGATACGGAATTCTCAGAATTTCTGCTACTAGCCAGGGAGATTTCAAGCTTCCGAAAGTATAGTACTATTGTGTAACAGAGTGGATATTTTTATCATAATTTATCGTTATCGCATCCTTGCAGTTATCAAACATGTTATTTCAAAAACAATTTTCTACTGCTCCTTTAACCTGTCATTTGGGACAGACAGTAGTTGACGGAATAATAAAAACAAAAAATTATGTGGAAAGAAAGTTCTGTTGACATTTGATTCAACAGAGAAAGGAACGCAGATGTAAAATATTTTACAAGACATTATTGAGTAGGGTACTTTTTATAATAGTTGAGGTCATAATGAAAGGAAAATTGTTATATTTGAATGAACAGAGGAAGGACATAAATATTGTGAAATCTTCTTCAACACGTTTTTTTACTCGAGATTTCTTCATAGTTTGTTATTAAAATACTCACCAACATATCCTCATTTTATTGTTCTAACAAACCCATATATGTTGATAGTAAAGTAGTTTAGATTGATCGAGCTCCTAGGCATTTAGATTTTAATGTCACGCCCCCCCCGTTACGAAATCCTGGCTAAACGAACCATTATATGTTCCAGTAAAATAGTTTAGAATGATCGAGCCCCTGGTATGATGACCATAGTACTTCATGTCACGGACCCCCCCCCCCTTCATGAAATCCTGGCTACGTGCCTGGTGTGTCGCCGAAAGTTTAGAATAAAAAAAAATCGTTTAGATGCCCTACACGTCTCGATATTATGTGACAACTTTTCTTTTATGTGAAACATTTCATAGTAAGTTACAAACGATTTTGAACATGACTGTAAAGTCAGTGGCTGCAACAATGCTCATTATTGTAACCTAATCAAAGTCGCAGGTGTTTAGTATAGTGCGTCGTTAGTATTTAAAAAAAAAAAAAAAAAAAAAATTAGAAATTAAAAAAATCAAAAGATTGCGATCTTGGTCAAGAATTTTTGGAATGATCTTTAAAAAAATGCATCAAAAGATTGAGATCTTGGCCAATAATTAGTTTTTGGATTAGGGGCCACAAAATTTTTGAACGGTCCCTAAATCGAGTTTTCATATTTTCTACGGATTAAGCACATACTGAATTAAGTGACAGTTTGAATTTGGTTATACTATATGTAGTTCTGCAGATATAAAGCGTACAAGAAAATTTTTGACTGAAATATATTGGATCTTTTGATCCAAAAATACAGAACGAATCTTTAACGCTTAATCTAGTCCATTCAGACTTTAAACTGTGTTACAGGATAATGTGTCACTGTGTTACAGGATAATGCACAGATCCTAGTATAGCCTAACTAAACAATCATCCTCAGCTAAAATTCACTAAGACGATAATTAGGAAATAGTTGATCATGGTGTTATTGGGTACCGAAGGGAAATCGTTGGAATTTAACTACTTTTCGATTTATAATCTTACTTGGATGAGGTAAAAAAAAAAAAAAAAAAAAAAAAAAAATCCCGACTTCTTAACCACTGGCTTTTGGGTGTTCACTTTCAAGCTCAAAACACAAAACACGCGGAAAAGTGTATCTTCCAATTACAGAAGTTCGAAAACGATTCTTGTTCATTTACAGAAAATCGCACAAAACTTAGCAAAAATATAGGATCTGTATGTTTTGTAGAACTGGGAATACTTCTGTAACTTGAACATCCTCAAATATTTCCAGTTCTACAAAACGCATCGATCCTTGTTTTTCTCGGTTTTTGTGGGATTTTCTGTAAATGAGCAAAAGCCGTTTGGAACTGGACGACTTATATCATGTTAAGTCTTTCGTTAGTTGTATAAAAACGTAAGATTAGTTATGATTCATATTACAGATGTTTTATACAAATTTTATGCAAGACAGATATTATTACTATCCTTTTGATTTATTTTGTGATAGACACACTTACTGAATCCAGGGCCGGATTTAGCATTTTGGCGCCCCTAGGCCCAATAATTTTTTCCGCCCCCTAGTCTGGTTAAAGTTACTTTCCTAAAAAACCTTTATTAAAAAATTATATCAGGCCTATATGTTAATTGCTTAAACACCACTCCACGATGCAATTTTATTATTGCAAGTTTTTTGAGGAATTTACTTGGTTCTGGGCTTAACAAAATACCGTTAGTAACAAAAGATTGGTGAATAACTTTGGTTTTGTTCAATTTAGCCATTTGGGCAAATAAATAAAAAAAAAAAACTCGAATAAAGAATTAAAGAATGCTTTATTAGCCTGATTTTTTTAATAAATTCAAAAAGTATGTTAAGTTATGGGTATTTATTTTAATTTCTAGATATTTTTTTATTTTTTTTCTCTCGGCCGTGCGCCCCTGGGAGCTTGCGCCCATAGGCCCGGGCCTACCGGGCCTATTGGGAAATCCGGCCCTGACTGAATCTGGCATGAATTCCTGGGTGGGGGAGGTGGTTTTGTTTGAAAGAATCTGAAACGACGAGAGGACAAAACGACGAATCTGTAGGCCCCGAGACAGACAGACAGAGAGAAAACGATCGCTGAATGATGTGTTAAGCCTCTTAGTTTTAATGCATATATTATATTTTTCTTCTAAGACCAGATGCTTATCAAAACCTCCTCGCTAAGATTCATGGCATAAATTAAAATATTATATTATGTATAGCAGTTTTCAAATTTATAAGAAAGGAAAGTCTTTTTGCTTCGACATTATTTAAACAGTGCGTCGAGTATTTTGTTAATACAATTAACATAATTACAAGTCATGTCACCACACTTTTACTATTATTATTTTTATATGAATATTTCCTTTGTGTATATGGTATTTCCTCTGCTCTGACCAAGTCCCGTCAAATTTACGACTTTCATAAAGCCTAAAAGGCTCTAAACATATCGAAACAATTTCTTTCATATTGTAATAATAATTATTATTATTATTTCGAGACTTGCAAAAATCAATGCCTCTCAACATTTTTCGTTCATAATATCTTCAAAAGTTTGTTATCATACGTCATTCACCACTTCCGCTTCCTTATTCATTGGATATTCACATCCCAGTATAAGAGCTTCCTTGATCCTACATTCTATTGGGGTATTGGTTTGTTTACCAAAACGACAACTTGTTTTAAGCTTGTATTGTTGCGTATTACATACTCTGCGCCATTTGTCGTGTCTTGTCCTCATTTGAAGTCCTGCTTAATTGGACGAATTGGTTAAATCAGAAGAAATACCATGTATACAAACACGAACAAGAGAAATAGTAAACAGTGGTTTTAAAAGAAGAAACCATATCAAATATTTGGTAATGTGTACTGAGTAAGGATTTGTTAGCAATACGTGATACAGTAAAATATATATATATATAGAGAGAGCTATCATTTATGAAAACAAGAAATTGAAGCTTTTACAAAACATGGTCTGTCAGCGCGAACGCATTTTATCAAAACAGTTCTACAGGCCATTCTTCGTTACCTTTAGAGCAAGCATCGTGCATATCTTTGCCTCTTCTGCTAGGACGACTTTGTGGCGTTTATAGCTGGACAAAAATATCATACCAGACTTTCCGAAGCCTAAAACTTGTTCCAGATAAATGAATACATATAAACAAGTAGCTTTCTACACATGCTGTGGAAATCCATTTTGATGATGTGCACGGAGAAAGAACCAATCAACGCTTCGCAAAGAACTGGCACTGCCATCGGTTTTCGCACGAGCCGTCATGGATTATCATAGTAATCAGCATGTTTTCATCTATTTCGCTCGTCTGTGAGTAACAGATTCAGTGCGGAAAGATTAGGTAGATATCTGCCTGCTACTGCAGCCGTTGGTGACATAATTAGAAGCAATCAAGTATGTACTTCATTTCAATTTCTTGTAGAACTGGATCTAAGTTTGGACATTTTATTTTCCTATGTACACCACGACCCCTTCACCACATCATTCCAATCGATGTTAAAATTCAAAATTTCCATACAGCTGATGCCAGATCGGAAGAAAGTTCCTGAGTCGTGAAACAAGAGGCACTATTACTCTACTCATCATGTGACTAGTCACGTGAATTCTTTTCCCCGAGTTTATTAGCTGTAGTTTCCTCGCTCAAAGACTGATCAACGAGTATAGGTTCGCCTCGATAGAAAAAGTAAGAACATGTACGATGTATGATCTAAAGGTCACAAAATAGCTTGAGGACAGTTCGGGATAACGGCAGTAATGTGTCACTGCCTTTTAAGGATAGTATTTTTGTAAAATATTTTTTTAAAAAAAGTTCGAAGTTTTATATATATAATAAAGATTTTTAGAAATATTCGGCCTACCACTTGCATTAAATTGCACTGGAAATGTAATCGGAATCATCTGGAAGTTATAACTGGTCCTTGGTGGAGGTTTACTTCGAAAGGAATGTATAGTGTAATGTGTATGTATTAAAGCTATAAATATGAAAATGTATATATCTCTAGAGAAAGAAGAAAGGAACAGACATAATGGAATTATTATTTAAAATGCAGTTCCCTAAACAGTCTTCAAAAGAAAGGCCCCTACGATAATGTATCCAAGTGACTTTCATAATCAAAGTCTTGCTAGTACGAAACTATTCGTAGACAAAAACTACTTATAAAAAAAAAATATACCAAGCTATTGAGATTACAACAAAATATTCTCTTTCTTGTTTTAAATTATGAAATTATTATTATTACAAGCTTAAGCATTGGTTTATACGGTATAAATAATTAACAAATCACTGAAGAAAGTGATACTTTTTTTCCCTTAATTTTTTAAAGCAAATCCTACCTTCTTGTTTTATATCTACATATAAAATTAGGTGAACAATCTGTGTAGTATTGGTAACTGGACAGATGATATATCATTTTGAACACATAGATCATTATTGCAGTTCAAATGGCACGTCCTCAGATCACATAAACATACGCTAAGAACTGTACATGTTCCCTAACTACACTACGGTAAAAATTCCACATAATTCTCAGGAACCAATCCCGTCCTACCGTTCAGCGTTCCCTCCAACCAGCCTGGTTCTAGTGATCTTCTTACTGAATAAGAAAGAAAGAAAAAAATATACATTTTAGAACAATCAACTTTATTACCAATGTTTATAGATCCATTTACATTCAACGGTGAATACATACTTTCACATATAGCGTCTTAGTGTAAACTAAAATAAAATCTGGAGCCACGGTGGCTCAGTGGTAGGGCGTTCACCTCTGGTGCTTGGGATCCTTGGTTCGATTCCAGCTTGCGCCAAGTGAGCTTCGTGGTGGACAAACACCGTGTGCGTGGGTTTCCTCGAGGTTCTCCCGTTTCCTCCTACTTTTTTCATTCATTTCTCATCGCCGTCTCCTTTAGCCTAGCTGGCATAACTGTGGAACGTAAAACTTAAAGACTTCATTTCATTTTTAAAATAAAGTCTGATTAAGGAAAACAATTATATTAATGAATTGTATATTAATGAATTATATTATATTAACGGACTAATTATTCATTATATTATAAGCTACAATAAAAAAATATCGTTTGAAGGTGCAAATGATTCAATGCAAGTAATTTAACTTTCACATTTCTTTTGGTCAAAGTTTACTGTCATGTATAGAACATGTTTCGAATGTAACTTAACAACTCATTCCAACACTAATGTAGCAATATTGAAAAACCGCTATTAGTGATGCTATTGCAACGTGGTTTGCCATCTATTGAAGAAAAATACAACAAAATAAACTTCAGCATCATCGTAACGAATGAAAATACCAATCTTAAAAATATTAATTTGGGTGGAAAAAAATATTACTTACCATTGGTAATAATTTGATTTGGTTCGAAAGACAGTTCGCCATCATTTTCGCCTACACATGCGTACAATGTCCTAACTCTCCTGCAAGAAAAGAGGCATAAAACATACTTACTTATAGAATAATCGAAGCTTTCGATATAAATCTAAATACAACAACACATTTAAAAATATTCAGCATTACACATACTCCTTTAGAAAGTAAAAAATAAATATAACAAAAAAGTATTTGGGCACCTTCCCAGACTCGTCTAGGGAGGTCTCTGCATCATAAATACCTAAGCATATGCTACGATCACGGTCGTGGTGGCTGTTCTGTGAAGTAAAATATCCACAAGCTGGTGCAGAACTGCAGAACTGTTCTGTCATTCCTCGCACGGTATGACATGCATGGGTCACAGACTTTAAATGTGTCAGATGTTCTAATCCGGTGTTCTCCATTGTATCTCCAAACATTCAGTAAAGTTACGGTCAAATCTCTGAGCGAGGCAATCCTGTTAGTGAATACTAACATCCACTTACGTTAGTAGACGCTGGAGCGTCCATTATTATACATAATCCAGTACCCAGCCTATACCCCTATAAAAATGTCAAGGTCTGGAGTATTTTCTTGCTGGAATGAAATAAACAGTGACAAAATAAAATCGTAGGTAGATATCTGTTATTCTATATATTATTTTTTGGCAACCATTTTTCAATATGATGGCTGCTACAACACTTTGCACAGTATCTCGAGAACCACTAACATTTTTTGAGTGATTTAAAAGTATAAACCGGTGGTTTTGGGGTTGCAGAATCTCATGAAACTATTTTCAAAGTTAGTTTTAAATATTTTCGAGTATGTTCATACCATGCATGTGAACTTACATCCCACCAAAACTGTATAAAATTATGTAACAGAATTTCTTTTTATTATTTCAGAAAGGAGACAAGGATGACTGATACTTCTGCAACAAGTACTCCACAAGGTATTCAAATAAGTCGACAAGGCATGGAAGAGCCTTTCGATAGCAGCAAATGCATAACAGTTTCGCTCTGAAGAATTTCTACTTTTACCGCCCATTAAGAATAATTTTATTATTCAGAATGTCACAGTAGGTTTCTGCCGTAATTGTGCCATGAGAAACAATAGACCATATCAAAAGTAGTAGTGTCCCTTCATGGCCCGGGTTCGATTCTCAATGCAGGCACTTGCCTTGGATACAAATCCGGATAGTGTTTAGGATCCTGCAAATCAATTCTCATATAGCCTCAGTACTGAAGAGAGACAGTAAACTTCAATCAATCAAAAGATACAACCTCATATCATAATCCCAACCAACATTGGCGTACTTTATGATCGGCATACCATAAAAATGTAATTTGCAATAGTAAATTTGATTTAAGCTACTCGCTGAGCAATACAATACGTTTATTGTAAAAAGATATTAACGTGTGTCAGTTTCGCTAACTATACGGTTTGGCTACATCAGACACTACCGGTATGAACATACAGATAGCGACAGAATTAGTAAATAAGAGACAGCGAAAAAATCCACGAATCCTGATTGGTTACTCAAATCAAACAACAGCCAATCCTCTTACACTACACAACAACAAAAAACTAAAAAGTAAATAAAAGTCATTACTCTCCTTCCCCCTTCTTATATACCATATATACTCGGATCTAGGACATACTTTTCCTGCCAAAATTTCAGGTATATAATAGGGGTGCGTCTTGGAATCGCGTACAAAACCGCTTCGGCAATGGGGTTGACTAATGTGTGTGCCGCCGCTCATTTGTAAGATAGTACCTTTGGTCTCTTTTTAATCTTGAATTTAAATCTTTAGTTTGAACACGTATGATTTAATTTGTACTGTAAAAATTCTGAGTTGCTTCATTGAATATTCAGGAGTCTTAGAATAGAATACGCGAAATTGAGACAAACTTTTGGAGATTACAAATGGGAGTGCGCCCTAGATTCGAGTATATATACTGTATTAATTTTGGCACTATCTATGTATTCACAGTATCTGATGAAGCCGAAGTAGATTGTTGGCGAAACTGTTACACGTCAATAATTTTTGCAATAAATGTATTGTTTCGCTCAGCGAATAGTTTAGATCAAATTTACACATACTAAAAGCAAAGCTTGAACAATGAAATATATTATTGTTTGCAATACTCATTTTTCCTAAGAGACGCTACACTAAACCCACAAATGCCCATCAGTGTGAAAAAGTGTATTGTGCATCAAGGTCTACACTTAATTGGACTGTGATCGGGAGCACCCGTGCAGCAACTCCGGCGTGAAGTATTCCGATGGCAACTAACATCCTCGATGCTGCCTAGACAGTGGTCTCGAGTTATGTCGGGATTGTTTGTATCTTACGCTGTTGTATTCTGCAGTTTCTACGGTAATTTCTTAAGTCATTATCTATGCGGCATTCCTACATAAACTCCCTTCCTCCCGCACACACAAACTTCTGCAGGGTAAAGACCGTAGTCTATTAGATCGGTTGAGTTCTTTAACTTCCTGCATCAACAAACCAAAAAGAACCAAACGAGACCACAAGAAATGAATGATAATAGTGAAAGGTCAATATGTAATATTCACGACTTGGCGGGACTCAAATCTGCAGCAGACAAGTCTTGTCACTGCCAGTTTAATACCCTAGACCGCTCGATCGTACTAACGGGCAACAATCAAAGTATTTAACTGGATTGCAATTTTAATTCATGTGTCTCACTGGGACAGATCTACTTCTCTTAAAATACGGGTGCCCAATTACAATTTAATAATTACTATACCAATTAGAAGGGAAGAATACACATACAACAGTTACAATCAAAATACCAATCTCCTTCTCTTAAAATGTCTTTCTGTACTAACCTAGAACCCATGAACGATTTTACTTTTGATATTTTACTTTCTCTATTACATATATAGATAAGTAATAACATAATTTAAACTTCGGTCTAATATAATTGTACTTTCCAACAGTGTGTATAAATTAAAGAATCTCTATGGGGGAGGGGGAGGGGGTGAGATAGTTCAGTATAAACAAAACCACATTGGGAATACTAAACAAAAATATTTAACTTTCGACACTAATGCCCGGTCAGAGCTTAGATGAGAACAGAAAAGAAAGTGTTATATATATTAGTCACATTGGACCATACTGTATTGTGAAAGAATGTGACAGGCCTTTGACACATGACCGCTGTTAAGTTTCGACTGAACATCAGTCACGAAAGCAAGTGGTTTCTTCTAATGTCTTGAGTACATTTTGTTCTAAATATAATGTAACTGCAAGTAGTGCGAGTACATGCGATGATGTTAAGAGCTTGTGTGTCACTTTTAGGAATGCGTGTATCACCGTTAGAAGACAAGAATACATAGAATCTGTTACTAACAGTGTCTTTTTGTTTGTTTGTTTGTTTTTGTATATATATAGTACATAAAATAATAAACTGTTTCAGCAGAATATAAACTGTTTCAGCAGAATAAAATCTGTTATTGGCAACGATCAGAAACTATGAGGGTGTCAAAAATTATCCGTAATTTTGATATAATTCTTCTTAGATTGTTCATAATGAACTCTGTCCTCGTTAATTTTATTGTTATGCTGTTGTGGTCATGCTATGAAAGTTTGATTCTAATCCCTCCATTTGTCTTCCTTTCGTTGCACATAGATCATGGCCGCTCCATTAGAAATATGCACCAAAGCGGAACAACGGGCAGTTTTGTAGTTGGAAGGTATATCAAGAACTATGATTAATTTCCAAACAATGTACCACTTCATCAACAGTCACTCGTCAGTCTTAACAGAACCATGTCACGTGCACATGCAATGTTCTCATCATTTGTGGCCGTAGATGGTCGTCCGGCTCCTTCCTCGTGCATAACAGTTGTGCGAGCATTTTTGAGTTTTTCAATCCATTCGTAGACACTCCGTTGCGGCAAGACACTGTTCCCGTATTGTGCCGATAGTCTTTGATGGATTGCGGCCCCTGATACACTTTCCGACCACAAAATCCGGATCACTGCACGTTGTTTCTCTTTGGTGCAAACTTCTAATGGAGCGGCCATGATCTATCTGCAACAAAAGGAAGACAAATGGAGGAATTAGGATCAAACTTTCATAGCATGACCACAATAGCATGAGAATAAAATAAACGAGGACAGGGATCAGTATGAATAATGTAAGAGTTATGTCAAAATGGCGGATAATTTTTGACTTACCCTCGTATATACTTTTGAGCAACATAAAAATTGGTATTTCTCGAAAACTACTCTGCTTTTCGTAATACCAGAAAAAAAGAACATTCGACTTCTCTCCAAAGATAATTTGTATTTCTACACAGAGAGACATGTTACACTACAACGGGAAATTTCTCCCTCTTTCCCGGTATTTTACACACTGTTGCAATAGGTGAGATACTTATTTTCACACTGTTCCGGGTTTGACAACCAATGTAAGCACAATTTCAATTTATCTATTAAGATACGTCAAAAATTAAAGAATTGGAGAAATCCACTTGGATTAAAGCAACAAATATGAAGGAAACACAGGTAAAGATTTGGTAAACTTCTGAATTTACTGACTTTACATGGTTACTCTCGATTAGTTTACCAAGGTCTTTTAAGAGGGAATCCGAGATTATTATGTACTATATTTGTTTTCCTTGCGTTACACATATTTACGAATGATCAGTTTGTTGAAGCAAATGCGGAAACAGCTAACTCAAACCTCGAAGTAACATACTCAAATAGTAAAAGAGGAAATGTGTGCCTTCTACATATGTTTGCATGCTGCCATGCCTTGAATGCCAGAAAGACAAGTTCCATCATTTGACCGTTAAAAAAAAAAGGAACAAGTGGGTTATTAATTAATGCAATTTATATGTGTATACAGAATTTAAGCTACCAAAATTAAGCAATTTCCTAGTAATGACAAAGTTTTTGATTTTCAATAATATGAAGATTATAAACATGTACAATCAAATGTCTCCACTTTGACCTAAACTGCCGCTGACGCCATTAATCCGAGATCAGAAACACTCGATCTCACTCACATAATTTCGACCTCATGCTCAGATCATTTCGATGCCACGCTCATAACATCCTTTCTATCTACATCACGCTCACAATATTCTTTCGATATCATGCTTAATCGACCTCTTGTAGTGACGTTAAATTGAAATTATTATGCGAGTCTGTGATTGAGGTCGAATATGTGTAAATTCCGAACCTGAAAGCTCCGACCTCATGAGTTCGAGCACTTTTATGTACAATACAAAAGTGAAATTACATTTACTTAAATATATATAAGCTCACTATTATACGTAGGAATTGCATAAGAAAGGACGGGGATAAGTTTCAAGATGTCTGATGCAGTCGTACTGCATTCTTCAATATATATTTGGGAAATGAAAGAGATTAGATTTTTTTCCAACGCCTCATTTTTCATTATATATGAAATTACATTACTTATTAGAAAAAAAATACTATGCTTGCCGACTATGACGTGTAACTCGAGTCTCTGCTCAACCATGTCGATATACTCACTACCTTTACACCGACGTCACGCTCATGTCATTTCCTTTCTTTCAAATTCGGCCTTACTTCAATTAAAATATTACATATTAAATAAAATTGATTGTTGCCTTCATTTCTCAGTATTTCTCCCGCTGATGTATTTACTTAAAATAGTCATAGGATTTAACTTGTTTAGTATAAGTTAACATATTTATTTAGTTGTCGGAAATTACAGAGTAGGAATAATTCTTTCTTGTCTTTGTCTCATACACTGAATTCGATTGGTATATTATCCATCCCCGTTAGTTTTCCCTTTCCCATCTCCGATAGAGCTTTTTCAAACATGTTTATTCGAAGTATATTAGATCTCGCGTGTTACATGTTCTATCTCAACATCTAGGCCATGCAGTCTATCACTACTCCCATACAAGTTCTCGCCACATTATTTCTTCCTAAGACTTCATTCCTCTTGCTGACTATCTTCTCATTCTTATTTCCTACTGTCATCGTAATAACTCCTTGTTTTCTCCGAAGTTCCATAGCTTGCACCTTGTAAACTTCCACATATTAGGTTGTCTAATAAGTACTGAGCCTTTGCAGGTCAAAATGGAGATTACATTCACTGTGATTTAAAAATATAATATTGTGAAACTACATATGTATTATTTTGTTTGATGACTTTTTGCCATTTTAAGGTCGCCATAATTCCGTCGCTGTTAAATTTCTGTAGGTTTTTTTTTTTTTTTTTTTTTTTTTTTTTTTTAATTAACACATTCAGGGAGTTTTGAAGAGTCCGAAACAAATGATAGTGTGACAGTGCTAGGTTCCGGGCTATACGGTAAATACATTGAAATCTTCTAACCAAGTTCTATCAAGTTCTGACCTGTCGTTAAAAATGTATGCTGTATGCTGTCAGCGTGGTATAAGACACTTTTTCTGTTCATTAGTTCCGGTCGTTTTCAAGTGCACTCGCGTTAACTGTCGACAGTACAAGTCCGAGTTTACCGTTCCGTCCGGCGACAGCAGCTCGTGATGCACGATGCTCTTCTAAACCTACCAAACGAAACGCACTGCATAATTTCCTGGGCGTCATAATGTGGGCTTTGGTACGAATTGTAGAATTTCTCGCTTCGACTATGATATTTTTATGCACGTTGTTTTTCGTAGTTTATCCACTTTTCATCACTAGTGATCAACTGCTTTAGAAATGGCTTGAGTTCGTTACGTTTCAGTAGAGATTCGCAGATAGAAACTCTACCGAGGAAATGTTTTAAAGTAAAATTATGTGGCATCCAAACGTCTAGCTTCTTTTCGTAGCCAGCTTTCTTCAAATAGTTTAACACTGTTTGGTGATGGATGTTTGGTGATTGGCGATGTCATGATTGCTTCCATGTTGGTCATGCTCGACTTTTGCCAGAATATCATCCACTTTTCCTGTGATACGTCGTCCACTGCGAGAAGCAACTTAGACATTGAAAGTTCCAGAATGAAAGCAACTGGCTGTCCAGAAAGTACCAATGTTTTAGACTATCACGGCAGTGGGCAGGGCTAGAGTCGCCATCCTGATGTCAGAACGTTGCCACGCTCAGTACGCATCCAGCTGTGGTAGCGTGAGAGCCGTGACGTTCTTACTGTGCTTTTAGTGACGTGTTACAATGTGCGCTGCAATAGAAAATTCCGCCTCTTGTGAGGTGCGTTCTGTAAAAAAACAAAAGTCAGTTGAAATTCATCGCCAACAAGAGCCTGGGAAAACTTAGCGCGAAGGAATTGTTTTTTTCACGACAATGCACGTCCACACATGGCCAAGCGTACCCTAGAGCTCTTGGATGGTTTTGGATGAGAGGTGTTCGATCATCCACCACACAGCCCGGATTTGGTGCCGGGCGACTACCACCTCTTCCCAGCAATGAGGACATGGCTCGCTACACAACGCTTTGATACTGACGCCGAACTGCATGCCGATGTAAGCCAGTGGTTGAAATAGCAGGCGCAGATTTCTACCGCGAAGGTATTGAAAAACTTGTGCCATGTGCCACGATATGATAAGTGCTTTAATTTGCATGGCGCTTATATGAAAAAATAGCTTACGAGTGTACCATTCAAATGTATATAATACAATTTAGTTTGTTCATTCTGTTACTTTTATTATTATTATTATTTCAAAACGTCTCTTAATTTCCGGACAGCCGTCGTATCTTACTCATGAACAGCACAAATCTCTTCACGGGCCGACGCAGCACTTGTGTGTGCCTTTTTGGAAATAAAATTGTAAAATGTAGCGCAGTTTTGCGGAAAGTTTATTCATTTTTACGGCGCAATATCTTACGTCGGATTCTAAGAATTCCAACACTTTTTGACCATCTGTTGGCTTCAACTGTTAGCTATCAAATAACGTTCGGCTAGACCCGTTGCGACCCATATACCCTGAGATTTAGGACACTAACGCCATCTCGTGCGCACAAGGCTCGACACATTTTTTGACTGCTTGATATTTCCCAACTCTTTCTAATTCTTCTATTTCCACATTTTTTTTTTCCGTAAAACTGTTTCCTTGTTCTGTCTGTTTCCCTTCGTAACGTGTAACTGTAACATGTTTCTACACTTTCTTTTCTCTCATTTTCTGCAACATCTGATCTGCACCAATAGTTCGCTAGCCGTTTCCTGTTCGCGGTAACCTACTAGTTCTTCTGCAGACTTCTATATGCAAAGTTTAATATGCTCCCGCCGTCTGTTACTACTTGCACCTCTCCTTATATAACAGAGCAGTCAAAAAAATTCCCGAAATATTGTTGGGGCTATTTATTGTCACAATATAAGTATACATTTTCTTAATCGCCTTCAAAATAGGCATCTTCGGAACACACACACTTGCTGCATTGCTTCTGCCATTGCTGAAAACATCATCAGAAGTCCTCCTTTGGTATCTTCCGAAGTTCAGCCGTCACGTTTGGATTGATCTCTTCTTTGGTGGTGAAACGGATACCTTTGAGGCCAGTGTTTCCTCAAAACATTGTGACCTTAAACTGTTTTTAAGGCTATCAAAGTCTCTAAAGCAATTTCTCCAATTTGCAGATGCACTTGATGTTTAAGCGTTGCTCGAACTGCGACATTGCGCTAACTAATCACCTCACACTCCTCCGTTCAACTTTACTTCTCGTACACTGCCTGTCATAATTACGTAGGTAGGCATATAAGAACTATACTGTACAAAATTCATTCTGATTACATCATGAATGTCAGAACTACAACATTTTGGGAACATTTTTGACTGCTCTGGTGTATCTATCTATCTAATGGTTTTTCAGTATCGAACTTGTTGCCCTAGGTTGTATGATTAGCGTACGTGTCTTTGGCGCGGGATACTCGGGCCCGATTCACAGCACAAGCTCATGTTATTCGGATTTGACGTTAAGCTATAGGTCCACGACTGGCATAGCCTTGCTGCTGAAAGGGACGCTAAACTTAAAATCCAATCCAATTTTTCAGCTGAATATCCATTTTGGCCAGCTAAGATTACGATCAGAGAAAATGTCGGTCCCAGGGTGGTCTTCGCCTTCTCCTATATAATATGACTTGCCAATGGTGACTTTTCAATGAGAATTTCTCATATCTTTTACCTCCCGCTTTGTGCTAGTCAGGATTTGCCCAATGGGCCCAGCACGAAAAAACCCACGGGGTTTTTCGGGTTGGACCCACCTGGGTTATTGACCTTTCTGTTAGTATATTATTGGTACAACTAAGGTGATCATATTGAAAGTTATTTTTAACAGATTTTGAACTTTCTTTGGGCGAATTATATGCTTTCATGTTAAGGTAGTCAGCAACATTCAACATAAGACCTATATAAAGTTCTGAATGCACTGAATGAATGAATTTAAAAAACTCAGCTTGAGATCTGAATGCACTGAATGAATTAATTTAAAAAACTCAACTTGAGATAATTACAGAACAAATTAATGTGTGGATTATGCTTATAGCCTATTTGAAGTAAAATAATTTTGTATTTTAGAAAATACTTTCCGTGGATAGTGTGCTTCCTGACTCAGCGCCGCCGAGGGACGTTATCCCTCATACGTTGACAGGTTTAAGATCACAGGTGCCGGTACTAACAGTAAATATGTAAATACATTAGTAAAACTATTAGTACCGTTTACTTGTTACCTTTCACGGTAACAAAAGTATTCAGAAAAAATTGGTTTTCCAACAACAGTTCAGTTCAGTCATTTGTTGCTACCCTTCAAATAAGCATTCTGTAGAATAAACACCAGCAATAGCGTAAAAATTCTTGTCAAAATTAAGTAGCTTAATGCTAGCAGCTCCCAAGACTACGTAACGCCTTAAGTTGAAATTTTGAGGATAGAAGCACAAGACATTTTAAATTTGCTGTATAGATTTTTTCTGCTATCCAATATAAAATTTCAAAATGGCGACCATTTTTTTCAAAACAGCAGTGAATAGAAAATTGTTCCAAGTTAAGACAATGACAATCTTGAAATGTAAATCATATTTTAACATTTTTACCCCAAAGGCATTGAAATATTTCGAAAAAACCCAATTAAACCCGAAAATACCAGAAAAAACCCACATGGGCCCAGGTGGGTTGGGTTTTTTCAAACCCTGGAGCTAGTGCCTCTGTTAAGTAATATTCTGAAGAACTAAGTTAACTAGCTTCTCAACAAATCACAGGTAAGAGTTTCAAAAGATGAATATAGGAGAAACACATAAAGTCTTTAAAATACTACACTATACATCCGTTTAGCGTTGAAAAAAAAAAAAAAAAGAAAAAAAAAAACTTCAATATTATTTGAGTTTTCCTTTCTACCCATTGTTAAATATTTACGATTCCGTTTGAAAAGATGCAAGCAACAAGCAGAAAAGATGAAATCAAACATTCCGTAACGACTTTGAATAAGTTAAAAAATGAACATGCTCTCGAGTATAATAAATTAATGAAATCCAAAACATGCTGTATGAGGTAAGCATTCGGAAAAGCACGCTACATTATTGTAACTTCTCCCTTTATGACGAAAAATACTATCTCGACAATATCTCGCATGCGGTATGACTTTTACAAAAACAGTACCAATAAAGGAAAGTGACATCAGGCTCAAAGTTGCAAAGAAATAACATTTTACAAAATATACAAAAAAATTTAAACAACATTGTAAAAGAAAAATATATATGTATGCGCTGTCGCTGATGCAATAAAAACTCAATCGATGTCATAATAATATTTAAAAAAAAAACATGCTTGGCTTTTTATCAAAATACGCTTTCGACTGTATCCACAACTTACGATAAAGGCAAGACAGAGTCCAATGACTGTCTCTTTCTAATATCAGTTGATCTACGAGAAATAAACACATTATATAGGATTTCATACACATCATCAAACCCACCATCAGCTGTTCCTAATATTATTTTTTTTTATATATATCACATCAACAGTTCAAAATGTTCAAGGTAATTTGTCCAATTATAAACTTAATGGCAATTAGGGACTAATTTCGTGGGACTATATAATACGAAAACTACATACATGAGTTTTTGCCTATTCCTTAATGTTAGAGATATAAAAGATAATAATTAGAAACCGAATGCTAGGCAAAATGCCTATTCCTTAATGTTAGAGACGATATAAAAATGAACATTCTAAAGGAGATTTGGAAGATTTTTCTTTGCTTCAATTTAAGGAAAATATTTTGTCTATTTCACTCTATATTTCCTGTGTCATATTACTTAAATGTCTATACTGCCTATTCTTTGCATTTTCTTCAAAATTTGAATAATTACATAGATCTCTTTTTTCATGAAAATTTTATGTCTGTTCAAGAAATTTAAAAATATCAAAAACTAACTCATGTCCAGGTCAGATTTACCACAACACATAGAGGAAATGTCGCGCCGTGAGAAATTTGAGTGAAACTAATAACAATTTAGACCTGCTCAAAGATATATATATATACATATATATATAAAGTGCAAAGTGAATTTTGATTTACATGTTCTTTAATGCTTTAAATATGTCTGGATTGCATCTGTGAAAATAGATTATTTTAAGTTTTTTTTTTTTTTTTTTTTTTTTTTTTTTTTTTTTTTTTTTTTTTTTTTGGTGCTCTATGATCCAACACACAATTTATTCAATTTGTGAAACTGACAACTTGAAAAATATAATGTTATCGTCTATGAAGTTGAAGTTGATGATTCTTTATGTCGGATTGCCAAAATGTATTAAATTAAATATATCTAATATTTTATTTATTCATTTGAAAGTAATTTGAAAGTAATCAATTTATTTATTTTTTTATTCGGACTATTGTCGTATGTAAAATGATGAAAAGAACTGTAAATAATTTATTTATTTATTTATTTATTAGAAACAGTATAGTGCTTCTTTCTTTAAAATATTTCACCTTCTCTGCAAACAACTGTTTCTTGATTATATGAACATCATTTATGACATTTATTTCAGTTTTTGTGCAATTTTAACTTAGATTTTAGTGCTTATTTTTAAGAGCTTGACATACTAAAAATAATATAAAATTTACCATTTTTCTTTTGCTTGTTTTACATAAGTGAAAGGAGATAATGAAATGCAACGTACCACAATCATATATAATGTTATTCTACAACAGAAAATATGAACCTAAAGGATTTTCAATGTTGCCATCCATAGAAATTACACTGTTGCCAGAATAACAATTCCCCCAAAATCTAAGTTAAGGCAGCGAGTGCAGGAACAAGCTCAACTGTATTTGATTACATATCACGTTGTTTTAGTATCCTGTGAACTATTTCTTAAATAACATTATTATTTAATTTTATTAACTGTATGTTAAAACTATTTTGTTTATTTATACTGGATGAAATTATTTACTTAAAATAAGTAGTATAAACATGGTGATGGACAGCGATTTGTTTTTCTAAGTTTATTTAGTAAATCCGTTCTATTTCCCTTTATATTTCTTCGCTGGCATTATATTCTTATTTCAATATTTTATCACTAATTCCGAAAAGATTTACCTAAGATATTGAACTTAGACGGACTTCTTTCTTTTTTAAAATTTATAGTGCTAAACTGTGGTCTCCAGTTCCTGTTATGTGTTCTGGTAACATTGAATATGTTTGTCGTTGTCGAAAATGGAGTACTAGGTGTAGAAATTACTAATAAATATTTTTAAGTTTTGTTTATTACAATCTAAATACAACTATTATTTGAAAAGAAGTTCACAGGATACTAAGACAACGTAATACGTAATCAAATGTAGTTAAGTTCGTTCTTCTAGTCGCTGCCTTAACTTAGATTTTGGGAAAAATATATTCTGGCAACACTGTAATTTCTATGGACACTGAAAATTCTCCAGTTCATATTTTCTGTCGTAGAATAACATTATCTATGATTGTGGTTAAGTTGCATTTCATTATCTCCTTTCACTTATTAAAAGCGATTTTTTTTTCTTTCTTTAAGTATGTCAGTCTCTTAAATTGAAAGTGCCTATTTTTCATGCTTTTAGCGTCCAAACATCCCATCTCTAACAATAATAAACGTTATGTCGTTTTAGACTGCGGAGGATTTTAGGACGACTTCTGCTGAAATTGCCTGAATAGCATTCTGAACTGTTGTTGTTAAAAAGACACTATACAATTACAAACTAATAAACATCACTAAATATATCATAATAATTGACACACTAATTTTTACAAGCTAACCCTTTCGGAACTAATACGACATACACTGTCTCACTTCTTAATTTTTGACGCCTATCATGCACTTACATAGTAACATGACCCTTTATAATTTTGATGCTAGCGGTGAAGGAATATTTTAAAAATCTAACGAAATCCATATTATGTCAGTAAATCTAGTATTATTTTACATACACAATAGCATAATAAAATAAAGCACAAATGTGCTACAGATATACTTCATACCATCTAAGAGACCATTCAATTACGATTTAAAAGAGAAATATATCTACTTTGACTGAAGGGTATGGAGGGGGGGGGGAAACAACTCACTCTTTCCTTTCTCCATACCATATTTCTCTCATCTATTTTTATCCTTGTTATCTTACCATTAAAGACGGAACTAGCTTGTTGTTCCGATACGTTTGAAGAATATTTAATCTTCCCACGGGACGATTTATTGGATTACTAACTAACTTTTGTTAATCATGAATCAAAAAACTGAAACACCAAATCTATTTACCAGGACTGCAGGTAAATATGAGGTTTCAGGTCTCAGATGCTACAACTATTAATATCCTATCCCATCATCTTTCCCGATTATGCTTCCTGTCATGTCAAAATACAATGAATATGCAGCAAACATACTGCAACATTCTCCGCATTGTCCCGGTAAGAATTACTGTAATATGTCCATTCACGATACTTATGCATAAGTACTACATTGAAGGAATGTTATGGTAAATAAAGTCACTGATCCAAGCTGCTGCAAAGCTCCCCCCCCCCCCTTTCTTTTTTCTTTCAAAATATGAATGACCAACTAATAAAATCCTCCAAGTTCCGTAATACAATGCTCGTTATATCAGAAATCGAAAGAAATCCTACGTATTCATATGTACTATCTTGTAAATGCAATCCTATTTAAGCATAAGCATATAGAATTTCTGATACTACTATTTGCATTAACTGTACAGTTTAAAAAAGGTGACTTTACTTTTATTTTTCCAGGAACTTTATATCCTTATCCTTAGATAAAATTGAATTAAATGAAAATATATAATATTCGAGTTACTATTTCTAAGACTTGAAGATACTTGATTGCAGCATAATGCCAATGGTAAGATAACACCTTTAGAATTATACATTTAACGCTTTAACAGTGTCCTCACTTGATTCAGCGAAATAGTGAGAGTAATCTAAAATATAAATATTGTATATACTTTAGAATATTATTTCTAAACAGAAGGAATCCATTCAAAAAATAGTTGTTAAATAGTACAGCTTAACGATATGTAAGTTCTACTTTTAAAATTAATACTCTAGGTCTCATTACATTCTATAAGTAACCTTCTATCAATAACGCACAGATGTATTTATAATTAATTTAACCTCACATTAATGAAAGGAATATACTTACATTGATTCCGGAGGTCGATAACTTGAAGCGTAGTGAATCGCCAATTTGTTACCTATAACAAGAAACAGAATAAGTATATGCTGAAATTTTGATTTTATTAGTTTTGTAACAATACATCTCGTATCAACGTTAACATTCTCAAAGACACCACCACTTAATTACTACTCGAACGAGCTTCCGAATGACAGACAAAAAATAAAAAATGCACGACATTCAAAATTCGATCCAGGGAGCGCAGTAGCTCAGTGGTAGAGCGTTCACCTCCGGTGCTTGGGGTTCCTAGTTCGCACCGTGTGGACTTTGTGATGGACAGACACCGTGCTCGTGGGTTTTCTCCGGGTTCCCTCGTTTCGTCCACTTTCTTCATTCCACCATTTCATTCATTTCTCATCTTTACCGTCTTTTTAGCCTCACCGGCATGATCGTGGGACGTAAAATTCAAAGATTTCATTTCATTTTTATTTTTTCAAAATTCGATCCAGTGTCTACATTCAAAACATCTCTGGCGGATGTATGACATATAATATTGATAAATAGAGGAAACAACGATAATTAGTGTGTTAAAAATCAGTTAATTCCTCCATTTTTCACTATAATGTATAATAAATCTAATATTCATTTAGCTCCTTTTAATTATATATATATATATATATATATATATATATATATATATATATATATATATAAGGGTATGAAGCTTTGTTGCCGACTGTCCATTCAACTCTCAGTTTCTGAATACTCAACACCGGCCGAACTTCAAATCTGCCACGACCTTAAATTCTTAAATGCAATAACACGTCACATCTCGCACCTACCTCTTGAAGTCTTCTGCGGTGATGTGACAGCATAGTTGTTGTGGTTGCTCATATCACGTGATGACAGAGAAGACATAGATTCATTGGAACTACTTGTACTGTTCTGAGCAAGACTCAATGGCTCTGTCTTTTCTGAATTCACTGGAACAAACAAGAATCACCATAAATACCAATTATCATTTCAAACAAACCAGATATAAACATATTTTCAAATTCTCAAGTCCCCGCTCAAATTTCCAGGTTTCCACCTACGGTTCTTCATATAAATACGAGGAAGGATCAGAAATTAAGATTACAGGGCCAATATTTCTGGAGTTGCGTCTGCTATAAAGGAATGAGGAGTGTACGGTAATTGTAATATGTAGAGCTGGCAACTGGACAGAGTTTCAGCCACCCGCATCTATGGCACTAGTTGTATGTAAACGCAAATGGCGACTTGTTCGGGAAACTGGTCTCGCAAAAAAGTCCGTCCCGTTGTTCGATTTCTGCGGGCGAAACATGTAACCGCGGCTGAAATTCACCGGCAGCTGGTAGAGGTTTACGGAGAGACTATAATGTCTCCTCAGCATGTCGCAGAATGGTGTCGAAAGTTCGCAGCTGATAGAGAAAACGTCACCGTCGAGGATCACAGTGGCCGACCCAGCACGGCATCAACAGATTTGAATACAGCTGGGGAATCATCGACCATTCTCCCTACAGTTCGAACCTCGCTCCAAGCTACTTTCACTAGTTCCTCCACCTGAAGGAGCACCTAGGAAGCCGTTGCTTCGCTTCAGACGAGGAGGTGGAACAATTCGTTACAATGTGACTGAACATGCAAGGACAGGATTATTACCAGGAGGAAATCTTTAAACTCATCCCACGATGCGACAAAGCCTCAACCGATATGTATATACTGCACTATCTGTTGACTGTATGAAATATATATACACGTTTCACTGCAGGCTTTGTAACCTTATTTTCTGATCACCCCTCGTCGTATTCAAATCACACACTCGAGACCAGAACAGATTTCACGAGTCGAACAAAATCCATCCTCTGCTACAACTTTATTTGTAAACAAATGTAAGAAGCTTCATTTGTACGCAATCGCAGGTATAGACTAATATTGTTAAAATTATTCGAACAAGTTTCATGTTATTCGAACAACCGAATATTAGTTTCCAACACTCGAATAATTATTCGATATTCGAACAATTGTTCGAATAATGGACTGGTGCTGGACCATTATGACAACCCATTATGACTAATGACTGGTCGGTCCTGGACCATTATGAACTATTATGACAACCTTCACAAATAAAACTTCTATTCCCCGTTGAGTAATTTATGCAATAAAGAACTAAAATTTCGTTGTACCTTAAGTGGCATTGATTACTTTGTAGAAATTAATTATTTGCAAACGTTGAGATCAAAAGGTCTGAATGTTACAAAATTTCAATAAGGAAATTGTCATGATTGTGGTTCTTATATATTCTATACCAGACAATAGAAAAAGAAAACTAATTCTAAGGATCTCCCTCGTGGCTAAGCGGTTAGCGTACGCACCTTTGGCGTGGGAGACCTGGGTTCGATTACCGACGGGAACTCATGTGGTTTGGATCCCACGTTAAACTGTAGGTCCATGTCTCATATAGTCTCGCTGCTGAACGGCACGCTAAACTTAAAATCAAAGAAAAAAAAAATAACAACTTAATCAAATTACAAAAGACCTCTTAGAACAATCATAGGTCAAACAGGTAAACAATACTCAACAGCGGAACTAATGCAGAATTTCTAAATTGTACTTCTTTTCGAGATGTTCTCCACGGCCAAGAAATGATGTCTTCATATCACATGCTTTCGCAATGAATACCTACTAAATCCTTCTCCTTAGGCTAGAGTCGGTGCCTTTGGTGCATGAGGTCTCGGGGTTGACAGGAGAGAACCGAACGCACTACAGTGGTTTATATCTTACTCCAAACTGTATATCTCGTCCTATATAGTCTGAGGGACATAAAAAAAAACCAATCAAACAAGTGATCAATTGCTAAAGAATAAATAGGACCACAAACACGTAGATTATTTTACTGTTATTTTGTATCATGATAACAATTCTCAGTAGGATTAATTATGCAATATTTCCGAAATCGTAAAAAATGGGTTGCATGTGGGTGGGACGGTGGTGACCACTCAACCTATAAAAATAAATTAACTGGATACGTTCTGTTCTAGTAAAAACATTTTTTAAATCAAAGATTGGCTATTTTTCTAGTTTAATAAAAAAAAATGCGCTTACTAATTGGGATATACTGGAATGCAGTCTTTTGTTTCGGATGTTGCTGACGAGGACTATGCGTGTGTGATCCCTGAGACATGGTATGCAAGTTACCCTCCGAATACGCTGTGACCCCTGCCGCTCGTATATTTGGCTGGTGTAGCGACGACGAACTGCTGCCATGATCTCGAAGGAAGGCAGTGTCACGTACAGGAACAGCTTGATGTACATTGTACATACTGGAGCTCATATTAACAGACAGCGGGCCGTCATAGTAAGACTTTATCACAGCCTGAAAAGAGAACAACAGATTTTAGAATTTGAGTACAAGGCAACTTAAAACATAAATATCGACGAAATTTGAAGAATAAAACAGCTTTACAAGTATGTACGTACCTTACACAAGGCGGCGTCGAGTAATGGAAGATTTTGATTTCAGTGTATCAGGGATTTCATTGTCAAGATTCTATTTTGTTCCATAATAATCTCATTTAGTAAATATGGATGAATGGTCAGAAGAAGAAAAGAAAACACGCTGCATTTATAGTAGAATCATTTTTTAAAAAAACTTGTTTAGAAGCCGCAAGACAGAGTTCCGACGTCACTTTGAACTTCGGTGTCATGATAAGATTCAGTCAGTTTACTTAATACAGATTTGGGGCATGAGAATTTTAAACCAACTCGTTCAGCACTAATCACGAGGCATCCAGGACGAAGGAAAACTTCCCGAACATCAAAGACTGTTTAGGCTTTTAGAACTTATTTCTTGCGGAGTCCACAGCGATCTGCACAGCGACATGCTTTTCCATTGGATTTGTCACGCCGCACTTAAGGAAGAATATATTTTCATGATACGCATTTCTCCTGTTATGAAATTTTTAACCTAGATTTTTATTGCGTGAGATGACCCAACAGTATCACGACACCGAATTGCACTTGGCGCAGACGCGCTGCTTGTGATAAAATCTGCCCCCAATTGAATTGGTTATGCTACTGCTGATATACTGGCTACAATATTCTTACCTTATCTTACACTTTGCAACTTTCTTTTCTTTTCGGGGTGGGGGGTGGGGAGGGTGACTCAGTGGTTGAGCGTTCACTACTGGTGCATGGGATCCCTGGTTCGATCCCAGCTTGCGTCAAGTGAACTTTGTGGTGGACAAACATCGTATGCGTGGGCTTCCTCGGGGTTCTCCCTAGAGCTCCCTCGTGGCTAAGTGGTTAGCGTACGCGCCTTTGGCGTGGGAGACCCGGGTCCGATTCCCGGCGGGAGCTCATGTAGTTCGGATTCCACGTAAATCAGTAGGTCCACGTCTCATATAGCCTCGCTGCTGAACGGGACGCTAAACTAAAATCAACTCAACTCAACTCGGGGTTCTCCCCTTTCCTCCCACTTTCTTCGTTCCACCATTTCATTCATTTCTCATAATCACCGTCTCCTTTAGCTTAGCCGGAGCAACCATGGGACGTAAAACTCAAAGATTTCATTTTATTTTTTCTTTTCCTTTCTTGCTTAGGGCTAAGCAAAATATGCTGTATAATGTTCCTCTGTCAAAGGAATTAAAAGAACTGCAACAGAATATTGGCACTGCCCTCGAAATCATACATCTCGAAATGCTTTCCACTGCATGAGAAAAACTCTATTATCGTTGTGGACTTTACTAATGTGACAACCGGTTTTTATAGTGAACCCTTGTAAGTGAGAAAATACTTCGGATAGTTGCCCTCTAATGACACCTCACGTCGGTTTTCCATCTTAAGTTTTAGGTACAGTCAACACTACGTACGGCTGTTTCATTTTTATGACTAACCCTCTCCAGAATGTTACACCAAAAAAAAGTAAATATACTATACATTGCTCTTAAGAACCTATAAGGATCAATTATAGATTCCCCCATCTTTATAAGAAGGATGTTCAACAGTTTATTTAACGAAGTACCTTCTCCTTGGGCAACAAAGTAGAGTCTATCAAAGAAGATCGAAACGTGTCTTGGTACTTGGTTCGTCATAGCTTGTAGTCATTATGTATCCATTATTTCGAGAGAGAATGGAGAGTGTTTAACTGTGGGTATACCAGTGGTGCTTCCCCCCCTTATGTCCATGACGCACCCCCCCAATTGTCTATCCGTAGGTGTTCTTCCATGAAAAAATCTTCTTTTCGATTAATTTTTACACTCACTCAAACATATTTATTTTGATTTTTAACCCCCCAAATATTTCAATGACGCAGTTTGCGTCATAGCCCCCGAGTATACAAACTGATCGTTCTGCCGTTTCACTCGTCTCAAGAAGCAAACTAACCCTCACGTTTCAAGAAAAAATGAAATCTTTGAGTTTTACGTCCCACTTTTATGCCGGTTCAGGCTAAAGGAGACGGTGATGAGTAATGAATGAAATGGTGGAATGAAGAAACTGGGAGGAAACGGGAGAACCCCGAGGAAACCCACGCACACGGTGTCTGTCCACCACCAAGTTCACTTGGCGGGGGCTGGGATCGAACCCGGGACTCCAAGCAGGTTTCAAAAAAAGGATTTAAAGGAAAAAAGAACATACGCTTCACTCCTACTAATAGATAATGGTACAGACATTTTGAAAGAGAAGAAGGTGTTCAGATTTTTTGAATATAAACGTAATTATTTAGAATATTAATATAAATGAATATACGCAGAATACTTACATTAATTACGCTACCAAAAAACATTTTCTTGACCAATTTATTGCACATCATACAGGTTTACTAGAATACATTTCTATAGTAACAACTCAATGACAAAAATAAGCAACTACAACAATGCCAACTAAAAATATTTACAAGCTTACAGACTTTAAGTTTGGTTCTAGCTTTTTCACTTTAACTTCCATGTTCGAAATAAATTAAAATAAATAGATAAATAAATAAATAAATAAATAATAATAATAATAATAATAAAGAAGAAGAAGAATAGCACAACATCTGTAGTTGTATCTGTCAAGACTTAATTTCTAACAGTAAATATTACAAGTATCGGAGGATAATAATGTGTACAGTCAGCTACAAAAGTTATTTTCGTTTAGTAAGTAACTTCAGAAGGGAAGGACAATTTAAGTATAGTTTTCAGTAAGCTAAAAACAATGTAATTTTCTGTACGTTCCAGTCCTACCATCAATATTCTCCCAAATAAATTTTACCAAACGGAAAGAATTTTTGTCGCTGACTGTACAACTGAATATATATCATATGCAATTAAGTCACAATTACACAGTTCTTGTATATATATATATATATATATATATACGGTATCCCTAAATGTAATTTCTAATTCTCCATGTACCCTTTTCAATCACAGCAGAAAGAAACCGGCTAGTCTATCTTCGTTCTACTAGTTTCTTCTAGGATATTTACTTCCATACTACGAGAAGCGTCAAGTCAATCCGAGACTTTTTATTTACAGGTTTAAAATCGAGTTCTAGAGGTAATGCATGCAGTAGGAACTAGCAGCTGTGTCCTGTTGGTGATATGCGGCGCTCATTTCGCACACCAGTGTCCAGAGACCGTTATTCAAGATGGCGGACAACTGTGTGAGTGTCTACACAGAACAGCGTGTGGTGAGGAAATTTTTAGTGAAGAAGGATATAAAACCAATTGAAATTTAAAGACGACTTCAGTCACAATACAATGATGAGACACTCAACACTGTAAGACGTTTGAATGATGCAAATGTGTCAAAGATGGCCGTACGTCTACCACTGACGTTCTCGACCCACAACAGTCATTCCCGGGAACATTCAGCGCGATAAACTGCTTATTATTGACAATAGTCGCATAACATGTGAAATTGCTAGGTGTGTAATCTTTACATAATAGGAATCGTTAGGAATAGTAAAACAATAAATTGACGATCATTTGCTGCTCCCAAAAAAAAAAAGAGTGCAAGCTGTGTTCCAAAAGAGCTTTCTACTTTTAAACGGCACAGAAGGCTCAATCTAATTTTGGAACAAAAATTGAGTATAATCCGCACACACATAAAATACGAAGTGTGTCAAATACATATTTTTCAAACTAGTATATGTCGTACGATAGTTTCCATTGCATATTTTCAGATCTACTTACGTTCGAAATTGATAGCGGAAAGAATATAATGGAATGTATATTCATTGGCTTCATTTACCTATATATATGATGATGTCCGCTTACCCACAAACACGTAAAAGCTATACAATAAAGCAAAAACGTCGAATATTACTATTTAATTTACAAGTAATGGTGCAAAAGCCAAGGAATAGAACTACAAACTCATAGGATCACCTTGACGCATACTACGAACTACTTGGATTGACTTGTAATGCGAACTCTTGGAGTAAAAATGGAACAAACTTAATAGCATTCGAAGGCGGGGCCCGTGTTCCCTTTAAGCTCTGTTAGCAAATGGAGGACTGCGGTGCTGTTACGTCTTCCGCCTATTTATCACCTGCTTGCGCTGTTGTTCGCCTGCTTAGATACACCCCCTGACGAATTGAAGTCTGCACTGGATTGAAGGACCAAGTGATCTCCACCGTTTGGACTTCGGAAAGAATTACTTGGAGGTTAACATTTTCATTGAAGCAGGCTGTCCTAGGAGGTTCAGACATACTGACAAATCTTTCTATGCCGAAGCCTTCCAGGCGTTAGTAAAACGCTGGGATAAATATATAATTGTAGTAGGAAATTATGTGGATAAATAACTGCAAATTTCACTCCTTGATATATAGCTATATATACTACAAAAAATCCCGGATTGATTTGAATGCTCCTTGTAGTTTAACGACAAAAATTGACGAATGTTAATAATAATTAATTAAACTTAGCACTTATTGCATCATCTTAGAACGTTTCTATACGGTTTCGGCAGAATCGTCTGTGTGGTTCTTTACTGGAAAATCACCTCACATCATAAAATGAAATGTAATTTTGTACATTTTCCAGCAAAGGTACATAGATTTTCCAGTGAAGACAAAGTCAGGCGAATCTGCTGAAGCTTTATAGGAAAATTCTAGCAAAATATTCAGTTTAATCAATTATATTTGTTTTCAGTTGATTTACCGATTGGGTTATTACATAGAATTCTATAGCTTACTTATGCGATGAAACACAAATGGGTTGTGAACTGGTTTATGCTAGCGATTGTGATCTATTTTAGGAATGCAGCTCAAAGATCAAGTCTGTTCGTTACTAGTAATAATACACGAACAAACCTTAGGACGATACATGTTTGGGCATAAAGATGTTATTTTTCTTTATAAAATGCTTCCCGCAATACATGTTGCTTCAAAAATAAGCCTATTTTATTGCAAGTTGATTTGCTAACAATAATGTCTTCTGAATAAGGTGTCCAATACCGAACAAGTATTCTCTGTTAAAGCTAAAGGAAAAGAAAACACTTTTGCTCGTGCTGTATTAATAAGTCAAAATGTCAAGTCAAGTCAAAATCAATAAATCTGTGCTGACAGATATGATCTTCTTAAGATGACCAACCATATTCACAACATATCTTCACGTGTTTCATTTGAAAATAAAAGGTATTTAGAATAAACAAGAATAGATAAACCTGATCTTTTAACTTGTATGCTAATTGACTGAAAAAAAAACTGTTAAATCCATTATCGGCATTTTCAAGACAAACAAGCAAGACTTGAGTTGATTTTGAGTTTAACGACCACTTCAGCGGCGAGGCTATATGAGACGTGGACCTACTGATTAACGTGGAATCCAAACCACACGAGCTACCGGGAATCGAACCCGGGTCTCCTACGCAAAAGGCGCGTACGCTAACCGCTTAGCCACGAAGGAGCTCACAAACAAGCAAGGACTGAGGGTTAACCCATATTTACTTTTTGTAACGGATTTCGATGATATTTATAAATAGTAGTTAGTTAGTGTCAATAATTGGAAATAGTTTGAATAGCGAATTGGAATGGTGAAAATAGTTTGATATTTCTAATGAGTGCATCTGTATGGGGGTGGGTTGAAATCGATCCTCTGGGAATATAGTGGCTAATTCTCTGGGTCGTTTTCGGCCTCGTGGGAAGATATGTATAGGTGGGTCGAAAACGACCCCATGGTTTTATAGGGGTTAATTAGTAATGATAAAATGAAGTAATCTCTCTATATAAAAGAAAAGAACTCCTGAGTGAGTGAATGAGTGAATAATCAACATCGACGTCAAACTGCTTACGCTAGAAACTTGGAATTTTGATAGTGCATCGAATTTGTAACGTAAGGCACTACTAAGGAACGATTTTTGAAAATTCGACGAGGAAAGAGGGGGGAGAATAGGGGTGGCAATTATGATAATAAAATGTCCGTGTCTCTGAAGGGTAGATACATGAAATTTAGTATATAGACTTCTCATTTAAAGTAATTAGACATGTGTTTCAGTGTTTTTCGATATTTCCCCTATTCTCGGGAATCCCTTAGTAGAAAAATAGACGGAAAGAAAAAGGGTGGGATTTAGATTTCTACGCTTTCTATATCTATGGCCATGTAAGCCCGTTACGTTTGAGGAATGACGTCCCTCAGGAAGCACACTACTAGGGGAAAGGAAAGGAAAGGAAGGAAGCGACCTGGGACCTATATGTTAGGTACCACCCCGGTATTTGTCTGGTGTAAATGAGGAAAACGCAGGAAAACCTCATTCAGTATGGCTGGCCTGAAAAAGCTTTTTATTTTTTCGACCGAATGCCATCAGGAATCGAACCCGGGACCGCTCGTACCAAAGGCGAGAGCGTTAGCGACTACAGTACGCGGAGCTACAGAAAAAGGGTGGGGTTACAAGTGTTATAAGTGGATACCTATACCTCGAAATCCTTTACGGTTAGAGATACGATATTTGGTATTTAGACTTTTTATTTAAAATAATTAACGACGTGTTTCACCGTTTTTGTTTCTCTCAAAAGGGAACAAAAAGAGCGGGGCTGCAATTGTTAGAATAGGATGGTCATATCCCAAAATTCCTTAAAGCTAGACACATATTATTTGGTATTTCGACTTTTCATTTAAAATAATTAAAGGCATGTTTCAGCGGTTTTAGATATTTCCCCTATAAGGCAAGAAAAAAAGGGTATGTTTTGCAATTGTTAAAGTAAGATGGGCATATCTCGAAATTCCTTAAGGTTAGAGATATGAAATTTGATATTTAAATTTTTCATTTACAATAATTAAAAACGTGGCTCAGCGATGTTTAATGTTTCCCTTAGAAGCGAAGAAAATGGCAAGAGAGAAAGAAAGGGGTTGGGGTTGCAACTGTCATAATAAAATGATCATATCTCGAAATTCGTTAAGATTAGACACACATTAGGGATATCAAAATTGATATATAAATTCCTTATTCAAAAGAAGTGAAAATATGTCACAACATTTCCGGAAATTCCGCTGTTAACAAGAGATGGAGGGAGGGGGGCATTTCTATTTATTTATTTATTTATTTTTTTTTAATACATAAAATGACTTCGAGGTTGTCAGTCTTATCATCAAGGGAAAACGGCTCATCCATTTTTGAATACAGTTAGCACTTGGGCCGAGATGGGTTTTTATCACTTCACTTTGATCGAAATGTGAAAAACGTTAAATTTTTCGGAAATAATATATATATATAAACGAATTCTCGCCGCGCAAAACATGGAAGCAAAGGTTGAAGCATGAGGTGCGAGGTCGTAGGCCGAGGAAATACGAAGGCCTGGGAGCACTAGCCGACGGCTAGTATTAAAGTGTATAAGAAATACACTAACCTATTTCCTAACATACACGAGGTTTCTTGCAGATGTTTAACAAGCTCACAATATACATATTGTATGTAACTGTACTATCAACTGTCACGAAGGTGTTGAATTATTCCACACTTTGTCCTGACTACACATGACAAGAGTTGGATTCCTCTGAAAACACTGAAAATACAGATGTCACCATCATCATAGGTATTCTGCCATTTTGGCAGGTCACTTGCTGCAACTGAGAAGCTTGTTTCTCGGTCTTCCAGTAACCTCTTTGTCCTCACGTATGAATTCTTTGTTTTGATATCATCCATTAATATCGTCTCCTTTGTCTCCTCTCTCTATTTCCTGCTGCCATACCCTCTAATACGTCTCTCATGATACAGTTCCTTCTTAGCCAATGTTCCAACCAGTTTCCCTTCCTAACACCCTCTCATTCGTTTCCCGCTCGACCCAGCTAATTCACTTCATATTTCTCCACACCCACATTTCAAACGCTGTCAGTCGTTTTTCATTGGTTTATTTTTATGTCATTTTATCCTATCCTCATTTACTCTTAATTTTTTTTTTAGCCTTTTCTGCAAGTTTAGTGGTTAGCGCGTCCGCCTTTCGTACACGTGCTTCCAGGTTCAGTTCCCAGTGAGAAAGGATTAAATAGAAGACAAATTCTGACCAAAGCATACACTGTCTAACAAATAATAGCGTTACAGTTTCGGCAAAATGTCTTTGCCGAAAATATAATGCTATTATTTATTAGATAACATACGCTTTGGTCAGAATTTATCTTTTATTTTATACAAAAACTTCCACAGCTAGAATGAGTGATATTCAAAAAAGATTAAAATTTGAACGCATTTTGGTGATTCGAATTCCATCTTAAACTGTAAGTCCACGCCTCATATAGGCTCGGTGCTGAAAAAGTACGTTAAATTTCTAAAATTAAACCAAAATTTCATTTCTTATGTGTCTGTTTCGAAACCAAGTATAGTGCATTTCGCGAAAATCTGGTAGTTTACATTCCATTATTTACCTCATCACGTAATAGAAATAGTTGGTTGGTTTTTGTTTATTCCCGTCAAGCAACTTACATAAATAATATAATATGCATTTATTTAAATTTCTATGTACTTACATGTGTCACAGGTTGTCCACCAGTATGAAACTTATTCCCCACCCCACGCACTACATGGACCTGGGAGGGAGGGGGAGGCGTTGACTGAGGGGAGGAACGTGAGAAGGACGCGTGATTCGATTGGTTGTTGGCAGTGACTGGTGGGGGAGTGACTTGAGACCTTTGCATGTGACTTTCCCGCTGTGGCACATCGCAAATTTCAGGTTTTGATTTAAAGATCTGAAACGAAAAATATATATGTATCTATAAAATGTCAACGTAACATACATCAAACAATTTTTAATTTGTTAGTATCTAAACAATGACTGACTATAGTGATTATAATTATATTAACCACTGGAATACTTGTAATGTTTTGTTATTTTTAAGAATTATTTTTAAAATTATATTAACGTTCTTCAAACTTTTCACTTACATATATAATGTAATATAAAGTTGTGTTCAAAAACAGTAACCACCTATTTCTCTTTCAACAGACCTGTACTCTTATCTGTACGTGGAATTTAAGAAACACTTAATTTTCTTTACTTGTGAGAGACTATTATTATATTACACCGTCCTCAACATAGCTGCCAGAATACAGCTCCTTCAAAAACAAAGTGGACTTCTTTTTTTTTCTTTTTTTTTTCTTTTTTTTTCATAGCTGTGCTTCATAATACTTCACTATTTACAGGGTGAAAGGTAGCTCCACCGAAAATCTTCGGAAGGCGAATCCTTATGCTATTCCCTATTTTAATACAACATATATGCATCCTCCTTTCATCATAACTCTCTCAATGAATAGTAGTATAATTTGCTTTAAAATTGTCCAATTAATGAAGATAAACCTGCATATTTGCATGGATTGTATACGAATATAAACAATTGATTTCAAGTTATTTGCACTGAGTATGACTAAGATATCAGCACAATTCGTAAGATGTTCTAGTAGTTCTGTAGAAATAATTTTTGCACAATACCTAGGCAGTGTTATGAACGAACAGTTATTTTGTAAATCAATTATGGTATTTTTTTAAAATATGTGTTTTTCAATTTTTTTTCTATTTATTAACAAAGTTCTAGTGTAAAAAGGCTATGTATAAACACGATATGTACAAGTCTGAATTAAAACTTGTGAGTATTGAACATCACAAGGATTCAAGCTTTCTCCTAAAGTATTCTGTACAGTGTGAGATGACTAAATAAAATACTTCGTGAAATTTCTTGGCGTATGAACTTTAATATATGAGGTGTAATTGGGAAGATTTCAAACAGGTGACGCCACTGTTTAAGAGGAGTAGACATAATTGCTCGTTAGCCTGGAAGCGGTGGCTTGGTGTGATGTTGATACGAGCTGCTAGGATCACTACAGTATCTTTGTTTAGTACAGCATAGCAACCTGTTATGTGCGGGCGTGTGTCGTGGCGTATTATTAATCGCGCAAGATGGATGGAAAACTGGAACTACTCGTTATCGGTCAAGGAATTTTTGGTCAAATTCAAAATTCCTGTTTCCACAACCCCCCTATTCCTCTGATTTGGCCCCTGCTAACTTCTACCTGTTTCCTAAATTAAAACTGTCGCTGAAAGGGACGAGATTTCACTCAATTGAAGATATCCAGGTAAATACGGAGGGAGTTCTTCACACCCTTATGAAAGATAATTTTCAGGAATGCTTCCAGGAGTGGAAAGACCCTTGCTCTGAAGAAGATCAATCGCAATAGCATGTAAGTAAAAATAGTAAGTAATATTTTTAAATTACAAGCTCAGTCTTAAAACTTTCTTACGACACCTTGTATATTTTTAATAGATATTTGATTTAAACTTGCATTATCATGATCCCTAACATCACATAATAAGTTTAAGCTAGGAGCGAGTTTTAGACTTATATTCAATTTGTGTCCTAAAATGGCCAGAAAGACTGTATTTTATTTGTTTTATGCAAAATAAATTCGGTTTAAATTATAGATTTAAAAAAAAATCGATTTAAATCAATTAAACCTGCTCATGAATAACCACAAATTATACCCAAAATAATATGACCGTAATAGATACTATATTCTAGCATCTATGTACTTACTTTCTCATAATTATCGATGAGAATTTCTACGACGACATTACAAAACTTAATGTCCATTATGGCTGCTACTGTCTCTTCTTCTGGACGTAGCAACGTTGGACCAAAACACACCCCAAGATTACTAACGCTCATGAGGTTTTTATCAGCCTTATCCGCAACTCTGGGAAAAAGAAAAGAGAATATTTAAGCACCAAGCGATATAGCGTGGAAAATTTTAGAAGTATGTTGGAAAGACTGTAAATTAATATAAGCATGTACTCAACTCACTGAAAACACTATGTAAAGTCACTATAACCATTGTATTTTGAAAAAAAAGGTCGTCCAAATTAAATGAATTCAGGTAGGAGTAATTTATTGATTCTGTAAATACAGGGTGTATCAAAAGGAGTTTACAACTTTCAAAATTCATGTTGATTTATTCATTTATCTTACAGACATGGTTTTGGTGTCATTTTGTAGCAAAATACATCAAACTTTGACTCACATAGCTAGTTCACTAGTACAGAAAGAAGCCACTGCTAGCGCTAGCGGCAGTTGCAGCATAGATGGTTGCCTTTACTGGTCTCGAGCGTGCTAGCCAAGGATCTTATAAAATAGAGGATCTGCCCTTACAACAAAATCTTGAAGCCATACGTCACAGTTTCGCCACCCCTACTCTGCCCGCTCCACCCAATAGGATCGCAATGTTTTGAGCCAACAATCATGGCGGAAACGAAAATAGCCAATCAGACGATGGCGGAAACGAGAGTAGCCAATCCGACGTGCCGATGTTCGGTTGTTTTTTTGTTTTTTGGCTTCATCGATTTAATAGGATGACGATACTAGGGATGGCCAGAACCGGTTCCTGGTGGAACCGGTTTTCGGGTCTGAACGGATCCGGTTTTTCGGATCCAGGTATGAAACCGGTTCTTCGGATCCAGATCTAGAACCGGTTCTTCGATCCAGGTCTGGAACCGGTTCTTCGAATCCAGGTCTGAAACCAGTTCTATGGAACCGGTTCTGAAAACCGGATATCCAAGAACCGGTTCCTCGCGGAACCGGAACTTTGTGGCCATCCCTAGACGATACACATGGGCAGATCTTCTATTTATAACATCCTTGGTGCTAGCTGTGTGTTTTGGTTTGAAGAGTCCAAGTCTGTGACAACTGTACAAGTAATTTTCATACATTTCGTACAAAGTATGGTAAAGATCCTCCCAGTAGGCCTACTATTTATTAGTGGCGTACGTGTTTTATTTAAACTGGATGTTCAGTAAGGTACAACAGATCTCCAGATCGTCCCCGTGCGCTTGAAGACGTTGTGGAGCAAGTGAGACTTCAGATGGGATGTGTGCCATATCAATGGAAGCCATATTGAACCTCTTTAAGTATAAGGTAAAAAATCTTATGTATTTTGCTACAAAATGACACCAAAACCATGTCTGTAAGGTAAATAAATAAATCAATACGAGTTTACAAAGTTGTGAAGTTCTTTTTAATATACCTTGTATAACTTATGAGATGCATGCCTCAATGTAACAGTTATCTATTTCTATGTAACACTATTAACAAGTATACAGTACAGTAAAACCTCCCTTAACGGGCACTTCCAGAATACGGACAGATTATTTCTGTCCCTGCAAAAAATACAAGCAGTACTACCGAACAGAAATTTCTCATTCTGAACACAAACTTCTTCATAACAAGTAGGAATAACTCTTCAGTTCATACGTATTTGAATTCGGTACAAAGGGGAGAAATTCGTTCATCACAAAATACGAATGACATGATTGTTGAGAAACTTTTAATTAGTTGGATAGAAAATGCTTTAAAAATTTAAAGTAGCCTAGTAACGTTATTGCGCTGTCGGAGACAATTAAAGGGTTTTGTTGATTTGTTGTTAAGGAGATGGCTACTTAAAAAGTATAATGTAACCTTTTTATCTTGGGCAAATACGTTTATTTTGTTGTGTGATTGGAAAGAAGATTATTAGTTCTGTTTTAGAGGTTTCCAATGTCGAATTTGGAAAATGTAAGAAGAAATTGTATCATGAGGGACGTCCTAGAGGGTATGGTGGCGGGAAAGAGAGGGAGGGGGCGAAGGAGACTACAATTAATGGATGATATAAAAACAGAAAGATCATACGCGAAGACGAAGAAGTTGGCGGAGGACCGTGGAGCATGGAAGCTTCTCAGCTGCGGCAAGTGACCTACCAATAAGGGCAGAATACCTATGATGATGAATGTCGAATTTAGTAATTTATGGTACCCAAATAAAGAAGTAAACTGGATTTGTTATGAATGCTTATCGTGGTAATATTACATGACATTTACATGTCTATTGTCTGTTTATGAAATTAATTAGTTCTGTTTTGTCCTACTGATGAGTGCAAGAAGAGAACTTAATTTATTATCAATAATAGTGAACCAACACAGAAAACGGTTTGCAAACTGAACTTAATATTTCTCTGTTCAGATACATTTTCGGTATTTAATAATGTTGAATGTTCCTACCGTATTACATTTACTTTCAGCATGGGCACTATGCGAATTTAGAGGTTTTTTGGTTATTTTTATTTTTGTTTAATTTTTTCCTACACACTATTATATATTCATTAGCTGCACAACACTGGTTTTAAAATTTTTAATCCAGCCCGTTTGTGAGTGGCGGCCATTCTTGTTGAGCACCAAATGCCAATTAGTAACTCTGAAAAAGCCAGTGTAAACTTGTACACCTCAGAACTGTATTATTCGCAAAAACTGCAACAAATACAGTTTTCTTGAGTGCTTTCTGTTCCTTAATTTTGTCTATTAGCATGAAAAGCCTTAACTGAATCCCAATAGGCAAACAGATAATAACTTCAAAGTTATTCTTGTTGTTAAATCTGATTACACCATTGAGTTTGTCTTAAAATTCTAGTCCTGTTTCATACATCACATGACCCCTTCCTACTTAAACTTTTTGAGCGAGATTCAAACTGGTGGACGGCGGCTGTTCACCTGACACGCACCATAAAGGTTCTCCTTCGGCCTGTGTTCCTACAATTACCAATGCCAGTTATCTGCACTCGCTTTCATTTTATAAGAGGTGGTAAGGGACTTTTGACTCAGTTTACATTATCACACAAGCTCACAAGAAAGAAGAAAAAAAAAGAAAGAAAAAAAAACTTAAGTACGAAATTAAACATGTCCAGTCTCGATCTCCATTCAACAGCTTATTCTTCGAATTTTATTTTATTTTATTTAAACACATTGCTGTATGTGGCCATGTTCATGAAGGGATTAACTTGCTTAAGCAATAAAACTGATTCGGTCATTGTAAGCTTAAGAGGTTAGGCATCTGTGTAAGCGGAAGATCGCTATTCAAGATCTCGTCAAATTAGTGACCAAACTTTCTCCAAAATATTCTACACATACAAATATGATAAAGAAGCATATATACGGCTTGCGTTGTTATAAAATCTAAATAGTGTACAGTTCGTCGAATAGAAATAATTAGGACGATGTTCACTTACTATTTTCATACACCTACTTTGTTTACAAACGATTCTGAAAAGTTTTTCGAAAGAAAATTTGAATTTTAAAACTGGCAAGAAAAACTTTCTTCATCTGGTGCAGAATAAAATACTTTTCTCCTTATTGTTACATATTAAAAATTTAAAATAATTTCTTCCTTAATCGAAACCTAGCAACAAATTGTGAGTAATAATCAATTTGCGACAAAAACAATTATTATGCATCTAAGAGAGCTTTTCAACAATTGTTAATATAAAATGGAGCTCATCAAAATATATCAAATTTAAACAAATGTACAAAAGTTTAAAATATCAAATAAATAATTAATTTCTCTACTTATACAAGAGAAAATCACCACAACGGATTTTATATTACCTGGGAATGATAAAGAAGTAAATTAACTAGGATTGGCAAAAACCATGGTTTATATTGAAAAAATTAGTTTTTTTTTTTGGTTTAAACCAGGTTTTTTGGTTTAAATAATTTGCTCTATGTATTTATATCACATATGGACAGAAATAAATTTGTTTCGCCTTGGTGTTCTAACTTTACACAGTAAACATGTTCTGCTCAGCACATATGTTTCGAAATAATCACAAATCTACTAAATAAATACGGCGCAGAAAAATACTTACATTGATTACACTATTATTATTTTAAATACACTTTTTTTTTTTTTCTTTGAAAAATGAAATTGTCATTTGCGTTACCTTCTTAAATGTTGAATCAGAATGTCTAACATCCTGAAATTTTGTTCCGGTAACCTATGAACTAACGTGTGTACGTCGTTTACTCTTAAAGCCACGCTTTCTTGCTCTGTAACGAAATAGAGAATAACAAATTTAGAACTTGAAGAATATACATATATATGCATGCAATAAAACAAAGATAACATTTACAGTAATAACCGTTTTTCTAGTAAGTACACAGTAAATCGGAAAAGTAACGAAACTTTTTTTTTCTTTACAGATAACCACTAGTTCACCTATTGAAGCAATAGATCATCGGAAAGCTAGATATCTGCTCAACGAAACGAGACCACAATCATGAGAATCGATTAACGGAGTGTCAAGTTACAGCAGAGAAAAATGAGTGTATTATATCAAAAACACACTGCTGACACTTCGTCACGATAAACACGATGGAGCAAACAGCTAATATTAAATTTTGTTTCAAGTTACGGTAGGTAAGTCTTTACAGAAACACTGGAAATTATGAAACAAGTGTATGGTGATGAGTACTTATCTCGTACACATGTGTCGAGTGGTATATGCGATACCGGAACAGTCGTGAGTTTTTTGAAAACGACCCAAAGCCAGTCGGACCGAAAAACAAAAATCGCGATGAGTTGGTGGAACAAGTGCATGAAATAATCATTCACGATGCGAATTCGACTGTGCGATTGATGGCGGAGGAATTAAATACGACAAAAGAAATGATTCACGAAATTTTGACAAAGGATTTAAAGAAACGGAAAGTCTGAGCTCGATTTGTTCCGCACACCTTAACTGACGACCAAACACTTGTTCCACCAAAATCGTGATTTCAAATGAAATGAAATGAAATGTTTCCGTTTTACGTCCCACGGTTATGCCGGCTAGGCTAAAGGAGACGGCAATGATGAGAATTGAATTCAATGGTGGAATGAAGAAAGTGGGAAGAAACGGGAAAAACCCGAGAAAACCCACGCACACGGTGTTTGTCCATCACAAAGTTCACTTAGCGCGAGCTGGGATCGAACCAGGGACCCCACGCACCAGAAGTGACCGCTCTATCACTGAGCCACCACAGTCCTGGTTCAAAAAGGAATCCAAACAAAAAGCCTACTGGAAAAAGTAAACAGTGAGGTTTGTAAAACATTGCAAGAAAATAAAACTAAGCGACGCCGCACATGTAATAATATTTGCTCCTTTATGCCAATGATCTGCTGAGAATGTTTAACTCAGTAAGTCAACGGCATTAAGAACTACCTTCTTTGGCTTGTTTTAGACATAATATGTGACACAAATATTTACAATATACAAAAGAGACTAATAATAATGTTAACTCCCAATAAAATACAATCAAGGCACTGTTACAACGGCTAAATATGTAACTTTTACAATGTATACGTATTTTTGTTCCAAACAAAATTATGTATTAAATTCTGATTCATACTAACATATCACTAGCATTACCAATCATATACCATTATATAGTTTCAGATCAACAAAAATTCAAGACCCTATGCACAATACAACAAAACCGTATAATGGGCTTATAAAGTCTGCCAAATAAGTGCAAATAAGAATTTTAAAAAGCAGGTTATATGGTGGTCACAAAGTCCCGCTGTCCCTTGATAAATGCTAATGTAAGTTTTCCCGTTACTCCTTTATAAATGCTAATGTAAGGTTCCATTGTTTCAGATGTGTGAACGATCGCTAATATTTCCAGTTACAGTATTGAAGAACGTGTTATTGCAAGTTGATGGGTGTATGAGAGAAACCAAGACACTGGCAGAAGTGAGTGCAGATTTTCGGACAAGATTTCAACGAGATCTTCCCGCGAAACAAACACTTTTATCACGAAAACAGAAACTATTCGCCACAGGAAGTGTGAAGCATAAGGAAAGAAGTGGCAGACCGTCCACATGAGCCGAAACAAATTTCGTCGCGGGGTCCGTGGAGAGATCGCCGCAGAAGTCGATGTGTAAGCGATCTGCAAAACCGATTATACCCCGGTCGACTATGCAAAAGCACATGAAACAAGACCTAGGCCTGCACCCATATCGACTTACTCCCGTGCAAGAATTATCGGACGCAGGCATGGAAATGAAAAATGAAATGAAATCTTTGAGTTTTACGTCCCACGGTTATGCCGGTTAGGCTAAAGGAGACGGTGATGATGAGTAATGAATGAAATGGTGGAATGAAGAAAGTGGGAGGAAACGGGAGAACCCCGAGGAAACCCACGCACACGGTGTTTGTCCACCACAAAGTTCACTTGGCGGGGGCTCGGGCGCAGGCATGGATCGGAGAGTGGAGGCATATTCGGCACTCCTTCGTCATGAGAATGGAGGTCGACAGACTGATTCTTTGGACACTTAATGTTTCCTATCTCAAAAAAACTTCTCGAAAGCATTGTTGTTCACGTCATTCAGTTCTTTCCGTGTAGTTATTTACGTACGTTTAGTGGTTTATGTTACTTATTTTCAGGGGTAACGGGACTTTGTGGCCACCCTCTAGATTATTATAAGCTCACTTGTTTTATAGCAATACCTTCAATCACATACTCGTAAGAAGAATACATATGCAGTACAACAATACATGTGCTCCTTATGTACGTGTACCTTGTGAACTGGTATTGTTCAAGTAATATATGTCATTATGTTAGAATTAGTATTACGCTCTATAAAATAAGTACACTACGCTTTTACGAACCCATATACTCAGTTAAGCTTTAAAGACTCTTAATTACAAGGTATGATCAAAAAATACGGTGAATAATTTAATTAGAAACAAAGTAATAAGCTTACATGGAATTTCATTTAATCTCCTTCAGGTGAATAATTTTATTAGAAACAAAGTAATAAGCTTACATGGAATTTGATTTAATCTCCTTCAGGTGAATAATTTTATTAGAAACAAAGTAATAAGCTTACATGGAATTTGATTTAATCTCCTTCAGGTGAATAATTTTATTAGAAACAAAGTAATAAGCTTACATGGAATTTGATTTAATCTCCTTCAGGTGAATAATTTTATTAGAAACAAAGTGATAAGCTTACATGGAATTCCATTTAATCTCCTTCAGGTGAATAATTTTATTAGAAACAAAGTAATAAGCTTACATGGAATTTGATTTAATCTCCTTCAGGTGAATAATTTTATTAGAAACAAAGTAATAAGCTTACATGGAATTCCATTTAATCTCCTTCAGGTGAATAATTTTATTAGAAACAAAGTGATAAGCTTACATGGAATTCCATTTAATCTCCTTCAGGTGAATAATTTTATTAGAAACAAAGTGATAAGCTTACATGGAATTTGATTTAATCTCCTTCAGGTGAATAATTTTATTAGAAACAAAGTAATAAGCTTACATGGAATTCCATTTAATCTCCTTCAGGTGAATAATTTTATTAGAAACAAAGTAATAAGCTTACATGGAATT